>NC_056744.1:218874293-218926793 GCF_019279795.1 Protopterus annectens | reverse complement strand
TTTTTAATCAACACTTTTAAATAAATAAAAATACTTATTGCACTTTACTCTCCTTATTTAAATATTCAGATTATTTTCCAAATTCATTCCATGGGGATGTAAAGTATGGAAATTAATAACCATTCTACTCTCTAGTTTGTTTAATTGTTTTTTGAAATTTCCCCTACTATTAGTTGGTCATGCTATAACACTGAAAAATAAGCTCCTATCTGACCCTTGATGCTTAGACATACCCCGGGATTCATTAAGCTTGCGCCAGGCGCAGGCATAGCGTAGGTGGTATAATGCCAAATATGGCCGCCGAGCGATTCAGGTACGATCCAATTCCATGTGCACTACCAGCGTATGCCAGATCTGCGCAGATCTCGGCTCATGTATGCTAATCACCCCATGCACAGTAGTGCAGCATTCAAATGAAGGTACATAGCGATTCATGAAGTGGTGCAGGCGTAGCGTACGCATACAGAAATGTAAACCAAAAAAAAAAAAAACGGTTTACATTTTTCCAAACAGAACATCGGAGCCATGAAAGCGGACCAAACTTACATATTATAAAGTTAACATATGCCAATGGCTAAATATACAGCCAATGACATAAAAAAACATGCACAACACATAAAAAATAACATTTAATGTCATGGCCACACTAACACAAAGTACAATCACAGGGCATGTGTGCACGAATGGGAACACAAGGAAAATATATACAGATGTCATAAAACTGCAATGTAACACAAATCATGATTTTGCCATAATAGTCAATGGTATGCATGCTACACCACAACCAAGGTGCAAGGGTTGGTAAGAGTCTGTGACAGTGTTCGGCATGGTAACTATGAATTAGTAGTCAATACCATGCAAATGAGGCAAGTAATACTGAATCACAAACATCCCGCCGGCCTAAGAATGTACCATACGGTGCAGCAGTACAACACCGAGGAGTGGCCTGAAGGTATACATGACATCAGCAGTGGGGTGTGCCACTGTAGCTGTAAGCACATTGGAGCATTGCTAATCCGGGTTGCCTGTTGCTAAGCAAAGCCGCAGGATAGGGGTGTGGATGTAGTTTTAGCTTTGCTTAGCTGAGAGTACACATGGTGACTGAAAGAGCATGTGTACATGGATGACAATATGCTTGAAACCTGGTAAATGGCTGCGCGCTGCGCGTACCACAGCTGAAACAGGAAGGTTACGGGAAGACAATAAGGAAATGCCGCAGTAGGGTAATTGGAGTACAACTGAGTAATTAACACTTATTAACTAACAGTGGGCCATTGACGGTAGCTAACAAGGCTGCTAGTAGCAACCAGCAGAACAGGGTAGGGGAGGTGCCGGATTGCAAAGAAAAGAGAAATGTCACCTCAGAGCAAAGCAAACCTGCAGTAGATCGGCTATAGAACACATTTTGCAACGCAATCCTGGATTGGGAAAGTACAAAACAAGAAAACAGGCTGCTGGATGCATGCCTGACAATGGAAGGGGAATCATTATGAAAAGTGAAGGCAAGGGCAAGAGGTGATCCACGGCAGCTAAATGCAATTCAACACCAAAGGCACCACAATAGCAGTACCTGCGGTAAAACACATAAGTAAGATACCCTGCAACTCTGACTGTACATACACACCCTATGACATCATCAGTTTCCAAAGCACAATAGTATAAAGTGTGAAGGCACCACACACACACACACTTGTGTATTCCCAAACACTGCACCATCGGTGTAAACAGATGGGGAACTTTTACAATGTACTTGTTGGGAGCTGCCATAGCTGTAATTTATCACCATGTGTTGGAGACTGAAGGTGGTGTGGAGGATGATGCTGACAACCACCTCAGGCCCCAGAGGACGAGAAGAGTGTTCAGACCAAGGGTAACCTACCAGGGGCTAGATGATCTGGAGATAGTAGAGCATTACAGGGTGGACAGGAACATCATACAGCAAATCATTGAGCTGTGCTGGCCATGCCTCAGAGCCAGAAACAAAAGAGGGGAACCCATCCCAGTGGACACGAAGGTATGTGTAAGCTTGAGAATACTAGCCACAGGTACCTTTCAAAGGCCAACTGGAGATATCATGGAGATCTCACAGGCATCAGCATCCAGGGTACTCCATGAGTTCCTGGATGCCATGTTACCACATGCCAATGAGAATATATACTTCCCCCAAACTCAGGAGGGGTTGGCCAGCAATATGAGCCTCTTCCACCATGTGGCAGACAACCCGGAGGTACTGGGTGCAATAGACTGCACGCACATACATATCGAGTCACCACCTGGTGAGCATGGTAGCCGCTACATAAACTGCAAGGGATACCACTCCATCAACTGCCAGATCGTGTGCAATGCCCAGGGCATTATCACAGATGTGTGTGCTGGCAGCCCTGGAAGCTGCCATGACTCCCACATCTGGCATGCCTCACAGCTGTAGCAGGTATTTGTCAGGGGGGGACATCCCATATGGCCACCTTGTGGAGGATGCTGGCTATGCACTGGAGCCATGGATGATGACTCCCATCAGAAATGCACACACACCCATGCAAGAATGCCATAATGAGGCACACGCACAAACCAGAATCATCATAGAGCATGTGTTTGGGATGCTGAAATCACAGTTCCATTGCTTGGACATATCTGGTGAAGCCTTGCAGTACTCTCCAGGCACGTGTGCCCACATCTTCATAGTATGTGCCATGCTACATAATATGATCCTGCGGAAACAGCTGCAGCAGGGACATAATGGTGAAGGCCCTCACAGCCCAATGCAATTGCCAAGGGCATCACAGGCACAGAGGGATTCAGACCACGAACACCCTGTGCCAGCCCCAGTAGGCAGACGGAGGCATGCCCAATATGCCCATGCTTTGGCAAAGAGGGAACGTATCGCACATACACTGATAGTGTAGGCCCTTACGGACTGACACACTTCTCCACCTGCACACACAGTAAAATGAATGGCACACACACACAACCACCTGTAAATTGTCATGTATAGGTGGTCTACTGTGTGCATTCTACATAGGCGTCCCTCAACTATTGCACACACAACAGCTATTGGTACAAGGTAAGTCAACACTTGAACAGTAAATCAAGCTAACAGCATGTGTTGATACTGTATGTATAGGTTCCTAGGTACATCGGTAGGTACATGCCTGATTGTCAGAGACCATTCATCAGCCTAGCCAAAATGTGTCTGCTGTCACCACCCCATTGATTAACTAACTGTCCCTCTGTGGAGCAGAGCCAATTGCAGGATCCCTGGGGTGTAACCACTGTTCCCCATCCTCTCTGCAAGGATTCCCCGGTGTGTTAATGAGGGGCTCCATATAATGTAATCAGGCATGTAGTTCCAAAGCATGGGGAGTACCCATGACAGGTAACTGTCACCCCAGCATTCTCCAGTTATGGTTGTGGCAAGGTCTAGCACATTACAGTGTGTGGCTCACTGTGACATGGATTCCCATAGCTGCAGCACATCCATTAAGCATCACTTGGACATACCATTAATAGGTATCATCCATATGTAAACTAACTGAGTTACACATTTGTTTGCAGTATGAAGGAACAGCTGTAGTACAGTCTGCATACTAAACACCATAACACTTGTACATAACCCAGATGCCCCAGTGGTAAAGCCACTGACTGTCTCATGCATGTTCCCATTTCCAAGACCTGCAAGGGCTGTTACGTAATTCCGATGTCCTGAATAATGGATGTTGGATGCAGGTCATTAGAGCAAGTTTAAGCGCATGTTAGTGGGTTTATGCACCGACAAGTGCTGGTAAGCATCGTTTAAACATGACTACATGGATATGCGCAAAACAGGCCTAAGCTTTGCTGAATATCACGCAGATCACGGGCAAAGCTGGGCAGAACCACTGAAATCTGCGTTATTCACCCTTGTACTAATAGTGCCTGCTCTGAGAGGTAAAACGACCACTGCCAGGAGTAGAACATGCAACCATATACACAATGACCTACTACTAAGCTACCTGAGATGTACCAATGGCAGGTGTGTATTGTGACAGATTAAAACACAAAAGGGTGGAGTTCGGGAAATAGTATACACTTCCATGTACCCAATGAAAGGTGTGTTCTCTCTCTCTCTCTCTATATATATATATATATATATATATATATATATATATATATATATATATATATATATATATATATATATATATATATAATATAGAGATAGAAAGGGTGATAGAGAGATATATGTCGATATATACAGATATACATATATATGCAAATATATAGATAGGTTAACAACATGTACACAACCATGGAGGTACATATAAATAGGATACTACCAAATACCAAATGCTTTACATACCAACACGCATAATCACGAGGCTTAAAGACCGAAAGACCACAGTACCGGAACACTAGAACCGCGAGTACTATTATCACGATGTTAAGGGACATTTAGTTAGTGCTTCTGGTGCTGCGGTCCAGGTAGGTACTGTGTTTAAGTGTGTTTCTGATTGCTGTAGTGTGTGTAAGTGTGTGTTCTGAGTGTGGTGTGTGTTTCCGTGGAACTGTAATGTGTGTGTGTGTGTGTGTGTGTGTGTGTGTGTGTGTGTGTGTTTGCTTCGTGTGTCTGTTCGTGCTATCTCGGAGGTAGATTATTACAGTAGGTGCGGTGTGGGGGGCGCAGCCACCCACATGGGGTGTGTATGGGGCATGGCCACCTGGCCATACGTAGTGTAGGATGGTTTGTTTGGATGTGATGGGTAGCAGTGTGTCTGTGTGTGTGTGTGTGTGTGTTCTGTGTTTGTGTTAGTTCCGGGAGTTTGACTGTCGCGAGTTTGAGTGTTCGGTATTGTGGGTTTGGGAGTCTGCGAACGGTAATGCGGTTGTTGGAAGTGTGTACGTTCCTGAATCCATGGGTATGCCGTATACAGCAGTTGAAGTCTTCAAATATGTGCACAACATGGACCATAGCAATCACACATTCCGCCACAACCGAACGTTATGAACAAAGGATATCGAGACTATAATATAGCAATAAACCATGCCTGGGTGTGGGTAATGCTGGATTTACCCACGGTTGGTGTGGTTTGGTCATGTGTATGTGTTGGGTACATTATATCGCCCTATTGGCTGTAGTTGATGGACACACTGTGTTGAGTCTGTGGGCTATAAGTAATTGGTGTTGTGTTGGGTGATGGGGGCTGCCTGCATTTCTGCTTTGGAGTCCTCTGTTGCCTAGACAGAGTAGTATTGAGAGGCTCCACAAATGTTGTAGTCTTACTATGTGTGGCCTGTGGTGGTGGAGATCTAGTGAGACTATGTGATGAGTGTGGTGTGGTGCAAACATTTAACATCCCCACATGATTGTCAGGTTCAGTCTGGGTTGGAGAGAGAGCTTTACCTCCAGCATGGCTACATATGTGCATCTCCCACGGGTTGTAGTGTTGTATGTTAGGAGGGGAGTATTGACTATGTACACGACACAATTTCTATATTGTTTCATGATGCCCATATTCATCATATAGACAGGCGATAACACTGGGAATTGACACTTGGACATGCCTGAATATTTAACTATTTCCCTCTAGATATGTGAGGAAAGTGTGTACAACAGCTGTTTTACTCTAAGCAAGTGGGAAATGTAAGTACAAACAGTGTTTACCTGCAGATAATGAGGAGGATTGAGTGCTATAGTAATTAGTAGCTCATGAAGTGCTTACATGTTCTGAACAAATGCTGAGCATGAATAAGTAATACAGATAGGGTGTCGGATAACATAAACACACTGCCCCCCAACAGGTACACAATCACATATCCATGAACACTACAGAGCCCCTGTAACCATAACTATGATGGTACAAAGTGCACTCAGGCTGCATGTGACCTGTCCACATCCCTGGTTATATCATACACATATGGCAAAACAGTTTGCTCTACACATACACATCATGTAAAACATAGCTTCATGTCAGTCTGTAAAAACACCGAATGGTGCACACCAACAGTTATCACAACCCACAAAGTGGAGACACCACTCATAATGGGTGGCGCTGCACTATTGCCCTGTGGAGTCTGGACTGAAAGTCCATGAACCTTAATTAACATATATGTTGTTAGCAGTATAGATGTAGATGACAGTACAGATGATTTCACACTGCATATCATACCTGCGACAGGTCATAGGACATCATCACCCATACTGTGTTCCACCTACACTCAGTATACTAGATGTACCTTTGTATGTCACAGGAGTGTTCTGCCAGTGGACTGTTGACAGAACCAACACTACAAAAGGTGTCTGAGTGATATGTGCATATCACACCAGTGGCAGCTACAGTAAAAAAGGGTTAATTCTTTGTACTCCCCCTCATTGAGCCCATACCACAGAGACAAATGGGAGGTATCTGCGTATGTAAGTATGTGAATGGCTATGACCTAGGAGCAATAACTGACTCAGTGTTGTGGACAACATACAGAATGGGCTTTGTGGGCAAGGTGTGTGACATACGTGCACAATCTGACAGCTGCATATTGCATTGTCACCGCTAGGTTAATAATCCTGTACCCTTGAACTACCACCTAGGCAGCGGTCAACATAATGGACACTGTGTGTAAGGGATGGTGCTGTATAGTTTACCTCTCTGAGCTAGTGACGTCACCAAGCCTATTAGGTAGTCATAAGAGGCAACCCTAGTCATGACAGGGTGCCATCCATGAACATGGAGATCATTGTATAGCCATACTCATCACTCAAGTGACCAATATCGGATCACATATCACCTTTAAGGGGTATTGCCCATGTTTGGATGGGTGACACCAGCTTTTACAATCCTCATCTCCACTATATAACATGATGCCTACCCTGCATAAAGACATGTCCAACACTGTGATGTTGGACATGCTACACGTACATATCCTGATCTGAAATACATATGTCATGGACATCCACCTTCCTAGTACAAGGATCGCCACATGCTGGACAGATCCTTGTGCCACACACGTTACATACTCCTGCCGTACTATGCAACCCTGTCCAGCAAAGCTGCACATTTCACCTCTGTCAGATATGGTGTGATGACCGCATGGTAGATGTATCATTAACCGTCTGGATCAGTTATGTGGCACTGCTTCACCTGGCACCGGAAACATGGCTGTCGGCTACAGCTCAAAAATCTTGCATCCTATGCTCATACATGGCCCAGAGCATACAGACTACTACACGACCTTGGCCGTACATGCTATAGTTGATAACCATTCTTGCAAATACCATCTGGCTAGCCATTGTCCCATGTGTATCACATGTACAACACAGGCAATACGTGGCAGGATGTTGAACTGCTGTACAGTGCTGTGTAGATGTATATGGCAAAACACATGCATGTAAAGGTTTCCGTGTGCATGTCTGCATTGTCACAGGTCATGTCCGTTAAGGCAGTTTATGTGTTGATATGTGACATATACACAGCATCAAGGTCAACAGCATTAATGTGGACACATCCAGGCATGTGCTGATAGGTAAGAACACCAGTACAGGCAAACAGACATGCCCACATCAAGACAGCATCCACATGGAGTATGAGCAATGTAATCAGGTGACACACATATATGGTGATAATATCCAATCCCCATTGGGTGTCACATGTGTGACACAAACATGTCAGTGGTGTCAGTGTCATGAAGATTTGCAAAGACAACTGTTCATATGTACTAAATATAATACACATGTATGTGCAGCTGTATCTCTGTGCGTCTCTGAGATACTGTGACCTGTCTCCATCATTATGTCTTCCAGATATGCCTCAAGCAAGGCTCCCAGCCTATACCCACTTGGAGGATGAGGTCCTTATACCTTACCTCCAAGACAACTATGATTTCTTGTTTAGCCATGCACCACAGCATGCACAGCAGCATGATGACCTGTGGCAGGAACTTCACAGGAGGGTTAATGATGTGGGTGGCCATAACCACACATACCAGCAGGTGCGCAGACACTGCACGGACCTGATCAGATGTGCAAACCAGCGTGCGAATGCAATCACCAGGGAACAAGGTGCAACAGGTGGTGGGCCACCAACACAGCCCCCACTCACATGTACTGAGGAGGTACTGGCCAACCTGGGGACACCATCAGAACAGCATCCACAAACCCTAGCTGCCATCGTGGAGGTGGGTGTCTCTCAACCACCGAGCCTGGAGTTGTCTGGTAAGTCACTACTGCACATATAACTATTATATCCCATTTAGTTGCATGTGTCACTGTACAATATGTAATGTAACATCATATGCAAGGCATGTATACACACATGCCACATACTATAGTATGCTACTCTGTGTATGCACACATGGGCATACTCCATAGTATATCCTATTGTACTAGCGAATGTGTTAACATGCACATTGCACCCTGTAGTTGTCATACAGTCATGGATAATGATCATACTGCTGTGTCACCCCTCTATAGGTACCTCTGGCATTCCACAGAGACAGAAGGCCGTTGCAGGTGAGACAGTTATAAGTATCAGGCATGTTAATGCACAGATCTATTTGCCATGTGGCCAGTTAACACATGTACACATAGTGTATGGTCCGGTCACAATATACAGGTTGTATCTTTAATCCATCACACTGGCTACCCATGTACCATACTTACAAACTAAGTGAAACACCGACATGAAACTACAGAAACTGTCATTGCAAGATGTGTGGACAGCTGTGCATACAATGGGGGAGGTGTTGTTCAATGTAGGAATATGTACTATGCATCAGAACTACACATGTGAGGTACACAAAAAGTACTACACAGTGAGCTGGAGTATGGGCAGCCCACAGGATTCACCATTGTGGAATATGCCCCTGCAATCAGTGCACACATTGTGATGTGCCATCTGACATGTCCATGACATGTAGTGGTCCGGCTGCAACATTGTCTCACTATCCCATAAAACATACCCCACATACCAAACATACAACCCTTTGTCTGCATAACCCTGTGGACAGTGGAGTATCTGACATCTATGGGTGTATGTCATATGGGACAACACACACATGTGAGATAGACAGCCATCACAACTGCTTGGCCAACACATGTTCACACATGGCTATGGAGGATGGCCAGAGACATGTAGCAACACACAGCAGATGTGATGTGTTTGAGTGTACACCCTGTTGTACATTGGCTACACATGGCCCAACTATAGCCTTTGTTGAATGGTTATATTGCAGATGTGGAACACTGGACATCCTACAAGCCTGTGCACAGCTTGTGGAGGCATCACTTAATTCGACCACATAAGATGTGTTGAACATCATGACTGTGTCACAGCATGACAGTAGTCACCTGTACAGCATCCACATACATACACAGGCAACCACATCAGGCCACAGATACAGTACATTTACCTTGCTGCTGTTGGAGATCACTGTCAGCCGTGCACCTCATGTGTGTGGTACACAAATGTCATGTGGGACATGGTGTATTGACAAGTTTGCCATGTGTGGACATGGTTGCCAGGCAGTTAAGATATGCTAGCAAATGTGCAGGGGTGTCATCCATATGTCTTTCGGCGACCTGTCACAAATTACACATCATGGTTTAGTGTGTTTACACCTCAGTGTCATGGGTCACAATCCACAGTATATATGTATTGTGTATGCACACAGTCATGGCTATGCACTGTGTGTGTAATCCTCACTGTATAGCAATAGAGACACCTCATGATTCTATGCAATGGCACTGTGTCTGTACTTCACACTGTATAGCAATATAGATGCCTCATAATAGCCTTCAATGGTCATGCACGTCTGCTAAAAGTGCATTTTATCTGTAGGGCATACAGACAGCACTGCAATGTGACACCATTATACCACTGTACATGTGACAGGACACCATTGTATCAAACATGTATGCATGCCAATGCACACGTCAGCAGATTACATGTCATACTACATGTTAATGTCTAGGTCATATGCCTCACATCAGCCATGTGTACTGTTAACCTGTGCCGGTCCACATGGTGTAACACAGGGATGCATGCTTACTACCATGATTGTGTGAAATGCATGGCTTCTGCTATGACACATGCTTGCTGTTGTGTGCAACCCAGGGATGTATGATAACTACCACTATTATTGTCTGAGCTGCATGCCGTCTGCTATATCACATGCATGTTACATGCCTTCTGTCAAATCATTTGCATGGTGTGAAATGCATGTCTTCTGCTATGATACATGCTTGCTGTTGTGTGTAACCCAGGGATATATGATAACTACCACTATTATTGTCTGAGCTGCATGCCGTCTGCTATATCACATGCATGTTGCATGCCTTCTGTCAAATTACATGCATGGTGTGTGTTTGTGTGTGTGTGTGTGTGTGTGTGTGTGTGTGTGTGTGTGTGTGTGTGTGCGTGTGTGTGTGTGTGTGTCTGTGTGCATGTCTGTATTGTAATGTAGAGTCTTTGTTTGCCTTCACTGGTGATGTAGATGCGTTACCCTCCTGCGGTCCATCTGATGTTAGTGTTCCCACAGACTCTAGCATTGATGATGAACATATGCTTGAGACACAGGCAGGGTTGTCAGGGGCTGAATCTGTGCCATTGGTTGCCATTCCACCTATATCCCCCTCATCCCCGCACACAGTTCTCATGCCAACACATACCCCATCACCAGTGGCCATAGAGGAAGGACAGTTAGCGTGTGGTAGCTTGGAACAGGAATGTGTGGTGGCTACAGAAGGTGTGTATTCACACCATGGTGTTAGTCAAATGACTGGAGATGTGCCACACAGGCATGTGGCCAGTGCTGCTCTTAGGAGGACCTCCGGCCGACATGCCCCTGCAGGACAGAGCGAAGCAGTTGGTGTCAGCAGAAGCATGTTTCAGATGGTAATGGTGGCACAGGCATGTGCTGAACAGCAGAACAGAGAAGGGCAGAGGCTTCAGAGGGCTGCTATCCGTTCTTTAAATGACAACATCCAGGCATTGGCAAATGCTCAACAGCAGATTGCTGATGTTTTGGGCAGACGACTGGGTGACATGGTTGGAATCCTTGGACCGTGGCATGACAATCCATGAGTGTGAGCTGTCTGTGCTGGAACATCTGGTAGGAGTGAGGCATAGGGCACGTGGACATAGGCCAGCTACATTACCTGGTGCAGGTCTACGTGAACGAGCTACCTCACTTGCCCGCTCCCATAGTGGCGGTAGCAGCAGTGCAGCTGGTGCTGTGCTGTCCACACCAGGACACAGCAGGCCATGTGGATGTGGCCCTGGATGGTCCCAATGGGGACACGGTTCCAGTATACATGTGTCATCGAACAGTACCCAATCTGTACCTCTGTCTGCTAGTGCCCGTGCAAACCCTGGCAGGCACAGGTCACGTGGCTTTGGCCGGACACCGTGAGCTGTAAATCCTGGTCTGTACAGTCTGGACCTGTCAATAATACCCCTGTGTAGGCCAGACACATGGCAGAACTGTGTGCACACATACACGCACACACCAGAAACATCTGTAGGACACCGCAACACTCACATGCATAACAATCACACATGGCCAATTAGATAACAGGCCCTAACCCACACACATGATGTCATCCACTGGTGCAGCCTAGGCCCCTGGTAAACATTATCACCCTGTGCATAAGATGATGCCTGTGCAGCATCCCTGTCATCCACACCATTGGTGCAGGGACATGCTCATATGGTCTGATGCACAGGGTTAACAGAATAGGGATATAAGTGTAGCTTACAATTGTTGTGTACTGTTGACACGCAGCAGACATACCATGTAGTACAGGTTTAGAATGCATTGTTTTCTGTTCACAGTATGTGTCTTGGTAACAGCAGTAACAGCATGTTGGTAATGATGTCCTGCTTCCCTCCTTCAGGTCTAATTGCATGTGCCATTGAGTACCAGTGTTTGCTGTTTCCCATGTGTAAATGTGGACTACTCACAGGCATGTATGGCAATACCAGCATGCTATACGTAGCTTCAACCTCACTGTTAGAAAGGCTGACATTCCAAAGATGTCTACACATCTACTGATCCAGGAGCATGTGAGCTGTGTACTAAGCTACAGTGGCTAGAGACATGACATCTATACTGGGTGACATCACAGGTACAGTTACATAGGGCGGGGAGTTTACATAGCGGTCTAGCTGATGACAAGGGTAGAGGCCAGTTGATAGCTTGAGGCCTCACTGTGTAGCAGTAATACACATTCACATTATGGGATGAGAACACACACACACACACACACACACACACACACACACACACACACACACACACACACACACGCACACACACAGGTATTCGCACACATGTATTCAGACACAGTAACACATCCACACTCATGGGGTCAATGACACTGTAACACACACGCACTTGATAGTGTTGAGGTGAGGACCCCTGCCTATGTGGTAATCACCATTACAGTACTGTGCACCCGCATGATGCGACAGAGAGAATGAGCATGTACAGGTAGTCAGTAATGCCTAAGATCGATGGCATCAACAGGGTAGTAGATTGCATCACCTGGAGGGGTTAGGGTTCCTATCTGTTCACTATGGTAACATACATCCTCACTCCATGGACCAGACAGCCATACATACATACATACACACACACACTGTGGAGTCCACAAATGAATGCACCTATGTCATGCACATACAGATAGCTCACATGTGTGTGATACACACCCCACCCCTGCCTATGTCTTGCTTTCTACACTGCAGTATGTACAGATTTTTACAACAGTTTACAGGGGTGTGTAACAATTGGGGTGTATTCCCCACCTTACATGGCATATATGGACACACAAGCAAGCACACATGGCAGTACTGTGAATCAAACACCTGCTATCTTATGATACATATGACAGACATGCAGCAGTATTGCCCGCATTACAATGTGTACCGACGCTACATTTGGCAATTGTGCTGATATATGCACACGGGAGGTCTTAAGTGTTACAGGTGTCAAGTGATTTACAGTCAGTGACACCCTGACTGCTGTGTAGTTTGTATGTCTTCCCTTTCAATTAACAGAAACATAGCTTAGTGCTTGCACATGTTATGGTAGGACGGCTTGTGACACACCTGTGAGCTATCTTCAGCAAACATCCATCTGCAAAGTTGGCTCACCACTTTATGTCCACACATCCATCCATACCTGATGTACATCTTACCGTACTGTCAGTATTTCATCATATACAGTTGGCAATGATGGGGCTGCATTTCAACTGCATGTTGTAGTAAGACACAGATCACCTGCAAACATCAGCTACTGCACACCCATGGTAGCTGAATGCACACCACTACATGTACATGTGTGTAGGTCCTACATTCCTGTCATTTAGCCATGTTTGTAGGCATTGCAATTGGTGGCCATGTGTGATGACATACATGACACATGGACTGTTGTATGATATGATAGTTGTCATGGGTAACCAGTGCAGAGGGAATGTTAACTCAGTCAACATTGCTATCACACCTTATGTACTGTTAGTATTCAACAGCCATGGACCTACCTTCCATGTGCATGTGTGTAATTGCTGTAGCCACCTGTCTGCACGAAGGATAGCAACAGCTATGCTATGTACATATGTGTTGTGTGTGTGTGTGTGTGTGTGTGTGTGGGGGGGGGCATGTACATATCCACAGCAGGTACATGTATGTCATATCCAAACATGAGTGTATTTACTGGTGTACAGCAACAGTCATCTGTTACAGCTGTATATGACCCAGGGTCCCTGTTATGTGTACAGCCAACCTGGTTACAAACAGTGGTATCATTGCATTTCATAACACATGATGCAACTGTGTCAGTACATGGGTAGTCTGCACAGTTGCTGTAGAGCTAGGTACAGTCCACTGGTCATGGGTCACATGGTATTGTACTAATATATGTTCTGCCACATGTATGGATGTGTGTTGCTGGTCCAAGGACATGGTGATGTCTGAGGGTTACATCCTAGAATGTGGCTTTTGACACTGTGATCTGCACCTGGCACATCTGTGATGGCTTTTGAGGGTGTACTGGACAGTACATGTGAGTGGTCTTCATGTACATGGGGACACCACCACCTGGAATGGTCCATAACGGTGTTATGGCCCACATGTCTGTATCTGAGGTATATGGTGGTAGTGCTATTGTGCACAACTGAGCCTTCAGCCAGGTGTTCCTCACTGCACAGATGTCAGTATTCCCCATTGTTGGATCTAGATTGGCAGATGTGATTACGAGCGCTACACATCTAGCACTGTTTAGCATACACATACAATGCAGTTGTCCTCTAGGTGTTAGGGTGTTAACCTGGTCTCAGGACATTCATCTATGAATGGCACTATATGGGCAAAGTAGCCACTCCTGGCAGGACATCACCACGGGTGGTATTAGTGTGCCAGGTTTAGATTGGTACATCTAAGGTGACGGACAGCAACAGACGTTGTGTAGAAGACCGGTGTCAGATATATGTAGTTCAGCGTTCATGCTAACAATGACAACTATCAACACACTGTGCCCTTCTGTGTTTAGAATCAGAGTGCATACAAAACAGCCCTTTCCTACTAAGTGTGTGAGCATGCCCAGTATGACGTTGTGTAAATGGACACATAGTACATTCCAAACGGACGTGTGCTACTAAGTGTGTGAGCATGCCCAGTGACACCTTGTGTCGGTTATGTGCCTCTATGTGTATGGGCATGGCCATTGTAACCCTGTATAGCGATAGTGGTCATCCAGGCAACAGATGGCCATACCCCACTTCAGGATGGAGTCCTACATTGAACACACTGGTTCACAGGTATGTACATCATAACTGCCAGCATCCATGTCGATGTCCGCATTCCTAGAAGGTTATATTGACAGTCTTGAAAGGTGTAGTGTCTGTGGTGCGTCTCGTATCTATGTAGTGTTGTAATAGTGGTCTGTAGATAGGCAGTTGTCCTGATCACACCACTGGTGTGTGTTTGTCTCCGTCTGCCTGGGGACAGTAATATGCTTCTAGACTGCTCGCACTCCATACAATCCCTATTGGCGTCTTTTCCATTGTTGATGATGTCACCCACCTAGAAGTATGCCTTTGTTAGTGCTGTGTTCCAGTAATCTCGGTAGCATGTTCTGTAACTGCGTAATGCTGTAGTGTGATAAGGTAGTTAGGTCTGTGTTCTAATCCCAGCCATGCCAACTGTGTGTGTGTGCTTCCATCTGCTTGGAGACAGAATAATGCTTTTAGACTGCTCACACACCATACAATCCCTATTGGTGTCTTTTCCATTGCTGATGATGTCACCCACCTAGAAGTATGCCTCTGGGAGGGAGTGCTCCAGTAATCTCAGTAGTGTGTTCTGTAACTGCTTAATGCTCTAGTGTGATAAGGTAGTTCGGTCTGTGTTCTAATCCCAGACATGCCAACTGTGTGTTTCTGTCTGCCTAAGGACCGAATAATGCTTTTAGACTGCTCACACTCCATACAATCCCTATGGGCATCTTTTTCATTGCTGATGATGTCACCCATCTAGAAGTATGCCTCTGGGAGTGCTGTGTCCCAGTAGCCATGGTATCGCATTCTGTAACTGCGTAATGCTGTAGTGTGATAGAATAGATGGGTAAGTGCTCTATTCCAAGGCATGACAGGTGTGTGTGTTTGGCAGTCATATCCTATGTGTTGGTATCTGTGAGTGGCTAGCTCAAGGATGTGTTGAGCATGTTTTGTTGTTTTCCTATATAGTGTCCATACATGTCACAATCGCCCAGGAGACTGGGTTGGCAAGACATACACATACATTCACCAATATGTCTGGTGAGTAAATGTCAGCAGCCCTAACCTTACCCTTAATACAGTCTGACCCATGTGACGCAACGAAACACACTTGCCTTAATAGTAACACCAGTACATAATGCAGGAGGCGTATGTGGTTTCCTTTTCATTCTTGTCTAATGCTTTGGTGTCAAATGGTCCGCTGTTGTGATATATATTCTATATCTACGTATGTGTGTGTATATGTATATGTATATGTATGTATATATATATATATATATATATATATATATATATATATATATATATATATATATATATATTAGCACACATAAATCTACATGATGGAACACATGTCCTATACTGTTGAATGCCTGTGCTGGATGATGTGTATATGATCACCTCAGATGCATGTATATCTGTCATGGCTTAGTGGTAAAGCACATCATCTGTGGTGTGCAGGGTCCTGGGTTTGAAGTGTGTAGAGACTGGTTATTTTGTTGCTGGGAAGAGCAAGGGACATTGAATATGGTGATAGTAAGGCACTTTTAACCAGTTGTGTGTGGATCTGCATGACAGTAAGCAGTGGTTATTATTTTGGAGGCTCAGTATGGGTCATGTAACTATGCATTAGAAGACAATACTATGCAAACAAGGTGGAAAATAGTGAATCCCGTTTATCCCCAGGGTGTGATGCAGATCCCAAGAGTGTATGTGTATAGATAGCCGGGTGCAGGACTCGAATATAGGTGAAAGCATGGGGGGGTGTCAGGCATACTGTACATACATTAGAGCCCTGTGTCTCGGGATTGCTCCTGCCTTAGCATGCCTAAGCTAGGTGTGTGTCTATACCTGCCTAGCGCAATTGGGAGGGACAACAGCAGTAGGAGAGTAGTCAAGGTGGACAAGCTGCGCAAACAGGTGATAATTAGCACAATCAGCAGATTACAGGCCCAGCCTGACCCAGAACACTACGATAAAGTGAGCAAGCACCATACACACGGGTTTTTTCCACACTCTACACCACCTGTGTATACATGCGGGGAAATTTTGTGAAACAATCCAACTAAATGAGAAGGGCTGCAGCAGGAAACATTGACCAACATATGCAGGAGACTGAGGGTGGTGAGGATGTGAATGCTGCCGAACAATCCTCAGTGAGGAGACAGAGAAGACTGTACAGACCCAGGGTAACCTACCAGGGGCTACATGAGCTGTAAATAGTGGAGGGCTATGGGATGGGCAGAGACCTCCTACAGCAGATTGTTGAGTTGTGCTAGCCACACCTGACACATCAAACAGGCCGAGGGAAACCCATCCCAGTGGATACCAAGGTATGTGTAGGCCTAGGTATACTAGCCACAGGTACCTCCCAAAGCACAACTGGGGATATCATGGGGATCTCACAGGCATCTGCATCCAGAGTATTCCACCAGTTCCTAGATGCCATGTCACCACATGCCAGTGAGCACGTACATTTCCTCAACACACATGAGGTGCTGACCAGCAATATGCGTCTCTTCCACCAAATGGCAGACTACCCTGGGGTAGTGGGTGCTATAGCCTGCACACACATATACATCAAAGCACCACCCATTGAGTGGGGTAGGGCCTACATTAACCGCAGGGGCATCCCCTCCATCAACTGCCAGGTCATATGCGATGCCCAGGGCATTATACTGAATGTGTGTGCTGGCTGCCCTGGAAGCTATGACAATTCTGATATATGGCATCTGATGCAGCTGTACCACACCTTTGCCAATATGGACATCCCCTATGATCACCTAGTGGGGGATGCTGAGTACCCACTGGAGCTGTGGCTGATGACACCCATCAGAAATGCACACACACCTGAGCAACTACACCATAATGAGGCACATGCACAGGCAAGACATATAATTGAGCATGTGTTTGGGATGCTCAGGTCACAGTTCTGGTGTCTGGACATATCCGGTGGAGCCTTGCAGTATTCACCAGCTACATGCACCCAAATTGTTATGGTATGTGCTATGCTACACAATATGATCCTGCAGAAACATTTGCAGCAGGAACAGCATGGGCCAGGGCCACACAGCCCCCAACCAATGCCTGAGCCAGACCCAGTAGGCAGAAGGAGGTGTTCCCAGTATGACCTGGCCTTGGCAAAGAGGCAACGCATAGCATATGCACTGACACAGTAGGTACCCAGGGAATGACATCCTCTGTGACTCACACAGACAGTAAAAGGGATGCCAAACATGACACTACCTGTGCTCAGCCATGTATAGGAGGTGCACTGTGTGCATCAGACATAGGCAGCCCTCCAGCACCATCCTCAGGTCTGGCACACCCTCAAGGTAAGTCAATCAACCTACCAATTGGCAGTTGTATTAGAATGTGTTTTTACCTGTAGCTATGGTATGGATGTGAGCATGCAAGGGAATTTGGTGGCCGAATGTTAGGGCAGCGGACAGTACACATCCATAATGGCACCATGACGTCTGTAGCACATACCAGGGTCACAATAGTAGCCAGTAGTACACATGGTGTCCTAACCCACTGTGGGTTATGGGCTGAACATCATGTGTGTCCATACAGCCCACACAAGTCTCAACCAGCTGGACAGGTATAGACCAACACAGACAAATGCTGTACAATGGCCTCTGAATATGCCCAATGGATGACCTCCCCCCCACAGACACACACAGGCAGACTACAGCAAGCCAGGCAGTTGGATGTAGGTTGTGAAGGCTAGGACGTCTGAAACTAATATGCTGGTAATTAAATCTAGGATCTGGAGTACACTGGTATGCCTCTAGCCAGCACATTAGGTAGGTCCACACACTGAAATGGAGTACCTGACATACTAGTACAGTAGTAGCAAAAGTGTACAACTGTCAGCTGTGCCCCCCTTCCAACGTACACACGTAACAGTCATGTGTGCCCCCCCGGTGCTGTGTAGGAATGTGGATACAGTTGGATGTCCCCCACGCTGTGCAGAAATGTAGCAACAGTCAGTGCCACATGACCGATGGATACCCTGCAGACACAGCATGCCATCTGTCAGTGTACAATGCAGGGGTCGGCACCACAGTACTGACTACCTAGACATGTAACACATGCGATTTAGTTGACCATACTGAGCATGCTCAAACACATGAAGGTATGACGGTAATGTCAGTCGACAACATGCATAACGGTCATACTGGTCATGCTCACACACTTAAACACAAGACGGCTAGGTCTGCAAACACCAGTGGTCCGGACATATCTGCTGGTACA
Organism: Protopterus annectens; assembly: GCF_019279795.1. Taxonomy (NCBI): domain Eukaryota; kingdom Metazoa; phylum Chordata; order Ceratodontiformes; family Protopteridae; genus Protopterus; species Protopterus annectens. The sequence continues at coordinate 218,907,796 of NC_056744.1, read as the reverse complement.
TTGCTATACTGTTGGATGACTGTGCTGTATGGTATGTGTGTGGTACTGTCTATTGTCTGTATATTTGTTACGGTGTATTGGTAATTCAGATTAGCTGTGTGCGCAGGGTGTTGCTACCAACACTTGCAAAGGATGGCTCTTTGTTTGCGGCCAGAACAAGGCCATTGGTTATGGAGTGAGTAAGGCACATTGCAGCAGTTGGGAGCAGTTGTGTGTAGGTTTGCATGGTGTTAAGCACTGCTGACCTCTGGTTACAGCTTCTTATACTTGTTTAGACTCCACATTTCTTTAACAGTGCAATACTCGCATACTGGTAGCCAAACACGCTTAGACCCGCTCGCTCCCTCACTTGCACATGCACTGACATTGGTGCTTGCATTTTCACTCACACTGGGTGGGCATGATCCTTTATGATGCCTATTACATCAGACTACATCATTCCATTATCGGGTTTGGCTGACCATTAGGCGATGGCATGGCATTCGACTGTACGGAATCGACGGCCTGTCCAGTGAGTTAATCATATTATATGCGTGTTCCTCATACAATCTGCTCCCATCTGGCTGATACATGGGAACCGATACTCTGCAATGCAGACAAGTAAATGTGTTTTGGGAACCACATCCGTCTGCCGGGTCATGCTACTGCATACCTATTGTAGGTTTTCCACCTTTTAAATTGGCTGAAATGAGAATTTAGGATTAACACCTGTCCCACTTTGTGTGGGACAGTCCCTCATTAGGCGTATGTGTCATGCAAGAATAATCTAGGCATAGTAAATGTCCTGATTACAGGACAATATTATATTCTATGTTTCTCTAATAGTTGCATGTAACAGTTATTGTATAAATGACACTTCTATATGTTATGTGAAGTAGCATAAGCAACTTGACTGCTGCTAGACTAAGCTTTGATTTGTGCTAATACGTATATTTCTGTACTATGCACAGCTGTAGGTATGTTCTGACATGGTACGTCTGACATTTCTACGGAGCAGGTCCCACTTTGGCCATTTGGAAAGGTGGCAGCCCTATAGGACCTATATGTAGAGATGTCAGATTTGGCAAGGCAACACATACCCACAGCCAGTAGAAAATTGACTACTTCACCGGTTTGTATAAGTAAAGGTTATTCTTGTAGCATTATAGTTACTAATACTGTTTCTTATAACATCTAGGTGTTTCAGATACAACAAAATCATTTTATGCAACCACTACAGACAATATATGGATTTTTTTCCCGAAATCATAGGCCATGTGCCATAATATTAATTTTGCAGGACACAACTGCCCAGAGGGGAGTGTCCCTCACAAGGGTGAACAGGTGGTAACCCCAAACTATTATGCTATCATCTACCTAAGGTAGTCAGCAAAATATGTGCTTTCTGTCACTAGCAGACCTCACATACAAATGGGGGAGAATGAACACTGTATCAGGGACACTGCATAACACCCTCAGGGACACATTTAGATGATTGGTTCTATTAACCTGACACATTGACAGTCACAGGGCATATGTATTCATTCACATTTGTCGTGGTACATGCTGTTTATGACTCATACATGTTGTCATTAGTCATTACGTGTATTCCGCCACCTGTCTACCTAATATCACTAGTTCTGGAAGTGTTTAGTTAGGACTGTGTTAGATTCTGATTCATAATCACGGACGTCCATGATAATTGGGTACAGGGCACTGATATAGTCCCAATGTGTTCCCCAATGGTTTACGGGCTATCCAGTAGATGTGCTCTTCAGGTTTGGGAGGTATGGGCGTCTGCTATGCCCACATAGGAATATTAATTACTTCCACAGGGTGGACCTAATACATCTCTGCCAATCAACACCTGCACACTTAGGCCCATTATTGCATACCCATGATTCACCTACCTAACACCCCTCTAAAGCACTCATGACTCATACTTACTGTGAGCGCAGCTGGGGTATAAACACACCCCTACACACTGCACACTCTCCCCGTCTCGGGACACATGTCGTACGTTTTGTCAAACCATGTATTATCAGACTTGCGCAACCTACTGTTCTGTGTACGGCTACATCCTGGTCACATCAATCATTATTGGGTTGCCTATTAGGGAAATTTTTGGTGTCCCACAAGGGACCCCATGATCCATGTTTAAAGTGTAGACCTTTCAGATCTCCCCCACTGGTAGTTTCCTGCCGGTGGTCTGGAAAGCAGCTGTGTATTTACCTTTATTGCATGTCTGTATGTCTCACCGGCCTAGCTGGGGTGGTGTGGGAGGTGGATGTTAGTTGACTGGACCTCCCACTAACATATGCCCGGTCTTAACATATGTTACCCATAATTGCTGTACCGTAACCTAGGTATATACATGTGTATATCTACAGTAACATATATATATATATATATATATATATATATATATATATATATATATATATATATATATATATATATATCTTTGTATATGTGTGTATGTATATATATATATATATATATATATATATATATATATATATATATATATATATATATATATATATATATATATATATATATATATATATATATATATATATATATATATATGTTGTCATTAGTCATTACGTGTATTCTGCCACCTGTCCACCTAATATCACTAGTTCTGGAAGGGTGTAGTTAGGACTGTGTTAGATTCTGATTCATAATCACGGACATCCATGATAATCGGGTACAGGGCACTGATATATTCCCTATGTGTTCCCCCAATGGTTTACGGACTATCCAGTAGATATGCTCTTCACGTTTGGGAGGTATGAGCATCTGCTGTGCCCACATAGGAATATGAATTACTTCCACGGGGCAGGCCTAATACATCTCTGCCAACCAACACCTGCACACTTAGGCCCATTGTTACATACCTATGATTTCCCTACCTGACACCCCTCTATAGCACTCATGTCTCATACTTACTGTGAGCGCAGCTGGGGTATGAACACACCCCTACACACTGCACACTCTCCCCGTCTCAGAACACATGTCGTACATTTTGTCAAACCATGTGTTATCAGACTTGCACAACCTACTGTTCCATGTACAACTACATCCTGGTCGCTTCAACCATTACTGGTTTGCCTACAAGGCAAATTTTTGGTGTCCCGCAAGGGACACCGTGATCCATGTTTAAAATGTAGACCTTTCAGATCTCTCCCACTGGTACTTTCCTGCCGGTGGTCTGGAAAGCAGCGGTGTATTTACCTTTATTGTGTGTCTGTATGTCACACCAGCCTAGCTGGGGGGGTGTGGGAGGTAGACGTTAGTTGACTGGACCTCCCACTAACATATGCCCGGTCTGAACATATGTTACCCGTAATTGCTGTACCGTAACCTTGGTATATACATGTGTATATCTACAGTAACATATCTATATATATATATATATATATATATATATATATATATATATATATGTGGTATATATATATATATATATATATATATATATATATATATATATATATATATATATATGTTGTCAGTCATTACGTGTATTCCGCCACCACCTGTCGACCTAATATCACTAGTTCTGGAAGGGTTTAGTTAGGACTGTGTTAGATTCTGATTCGTAATCACAGATGTCCATGATAATTGGGTACAGGGCACTGCTATAGTCCCTATGTGTTCCTCAAATGGTTTATAGACTATCCTGTAGATGTGCTCCTATGGTTTGGGTGGTATGGGTGTCTGCTATGCCCACATAGGAATATTAATTACTTCCACGGGGCAGGCCTAGTACATCTCTGCCAACCAACACCTGCACACTTACATCCATTATTGCATACCCATGATTCCCATACTTGATACCCCTCTACAGCACTCATGACTCATCCTTACTGTGAGCGCAGCTGGGGTATTAACACACCCCTACACACTGCTCACTCTCCCCGTCTCAGGACACATGTCATATGTTTTGTCAACCCATGTGTTATCAGACTTGCACAACCTACTGTTCCGTGTACAGCTACATCCTGGTCGCATCAATCATCATAGGTTTGCCTGCATGGCGAATTTTTGGTGTCCCGCAAGGGACCCTGTGATCCATGTTTGAAGTGTAGACCTTGCAGAACCCTCCTACTGGTACTTTCCTGCCGGTGGTCTGGAAAGCAGCAGTGTATTTACCTTTATTGCGTGTCTGTATGTCTCACCGGCCTAGCTGGGGAGGTGTGGGAGGTAAACGTTTGTTTATTTATTTATTTATTTATTTAAATTTGTTGACCGGGAGTGTCCGACTGGACATGGGTCCATTTTCAGCGGAGGCCCGGGGAGAAAAGCTCCACAGTAAAATAAACAGATAGTAGTTACATTGGATTACATAGCGATTAACAATTTAACATAGAAATTACTTACAACATATTTACAGATGAAGAACATAGTACATCAGTAGACAACTAGAATATTTATCTGTGAAGTACATAACAGGCATTAACAAATGTAACAATGAGAAGTTCCTGCTGTATAATAAGTACTAGGCTTATGAGCATCTGAGCTTGCTATCATCAAGATAGTTAGTGGAGGTGAAAGAAAGGTAGTAGTTGGATGGGGTGGATGATATTAGAGTGGGAGTTGCAAGGGCATAGCCAGCATGTTTTTAGGTGCGCTTTTAATAAAGTTTTGAAGTTGGTGCATGATGGTACAGAGGTAATTGTGGGTGGGAGTGAGTTCCATAATTTGGCTATGGCGCAAGAGAATAGTGCTTCACCAGCAGAGTTATTGGCTTTAGTGATCTGCAAGTGATTTTTGTTGCTGGAGCTTAGTGGTCTGGTGGTGCGATAGGGTTGGAGTAGATTCTGGAGGGATGGGACATTTAGTGGATAGTTTACTAGTTTGTGGGCGAGTGAGAGTTGATACCACTGAAGGACGTGAGGGAGTTCAAGCCAGCCCAGTTCAGCAAGTGAGAGACAGTGGTGACTATGGTAGGATGCCCCTGTGGCGAATTTGGCGATTTTGTTGTAGCAGGTCTCTAGCTTGTTTAGATCACATTGCCTTAGGTTGGTATATACTGGGGAGGCATAAAGTAGGGTGGAGATAAGGTGGGAATTTGCTATTGAAATCTTTGCTGCTTTGGTGAGAAATTGTTTATTTTTGTATAATGCTCCTAGTTTTTTGTGGACTTTTTTTATGGTCATGGATATGTGAATGTCAAATTTTAGTTTATTGTCTATTTCCACTCCTAGCAAATTGGTGTGTTCAGTTGGGTATATAGTGATGTTGTCTTTTGCTGTGATGTTAAAGTGAGAGTTGTTTTGAGTATGTTTGGTGGGTTGGAAGATGAGTAGTTTAGTTTTGTTTGGGTTGAGTATTAATTGGGCATCGGATAACCATGTTTCAACAGAGGAAAAGGCTTCCTGTGTGACTTTTTGCAGTTTGGGTAGGGACTGGGCTGAGCAGATGATGGTTGAGTCATCTGCGTATTGGATGAGTGTGCCATGTTTGGTGGCAGAGGCTAGATTATTGGTGTAAACAGAGAAAAGTAGGGATCCAAGGATGGATCCTTGGGGAACCCCTATGGAGACAGGTAGTTGGGGAGATATGTCATTCTGCCATACAACGGATTGTTGGCGGTCAGACAGGTAACTCTGAAACCAGTTGGTGACTGATTGTGAGAAGGATAGGTTATTGAGGACAGAGATACGTTGTTTGTGTGGGACCATGTCAAATGCTTTAGATAGGTCTAGGAAAGTAGCAGAGGAGAGATAGCCATTGTTTTTATGCTGAAGGATAGTGTTAGTAAAGGAGAGTAAGGCAGTGGTGGTGCTATGGTTTGGTCGGAAACCATGCTGAGTACTGGAAAGGAGGTTGTTAGTAAGGAGGTAGTGTGAGACCTGAGAGTGTATGCATCTCTAGTATTTTGGAGAGTGGAGAGAGAATAGCTATGGGGCGGTAATTGGTTAGTTCTGCAGAGGGTCCGCCTTTGTGGAGGGGAATTATATGTGAGACTTTCCACAATGTGGGAACGTAACTTTCTGACAGAGATCGGTTAATCAAGATGGATACTGGGTAGGCCAGAGCATCAGCTGCGATTTGTAGGTATTCACTTGGGAGGTTGTCTGCTGCTAATTTGGTGGGTTTAAGTTTAGTTAAGAGTTTTTTTATGTTGGAGGTAGGTACAGGAGAAAAAAACTTTCTGACAGAGATCGGTTAATCAAGATGGATACTGGGTAGGCCAGAGCATCAGCTGCGATTTGTAGGTATTCACTTGGGAGGTTGTCTGCTGCTAATTTGGTGGGTTTAAGTTTAGTTAAGAGTTTTTTTATGTTGGAGGTAGGTACAGGAGAAAAAAACTTTCTGACAGAGATCAGTTAATCAAGATGGATACTGGGTAGGCCAGAGCATCAGCTGCGATTTGTAGGTATTCACTTGGGAGGTTGTCTGCTGCTAATTTGGTGGGTTTAAGTTTAGTTAAGAGTTTTTTTATGTTGGAGTTAGGTACAGGAGAAAAAAACTTTCTGACAGAGATCGGTTAATCAAGATGGATACTGGGTAGGCCAGAGCATCAGCTGCGGTTTGTAGGTATTCACTTGGGAGGTTGTCTGCTGCTAATTTGGTGGGTTTAAGTTTAGTTAAGAGTTTTTTTATGTTGGAGGTAGGTACAGGAGAAAAAGAGAAGGCAGTGGGGAGATTACTAGTTGAAGGTGTGGGTTGGAGGGGAGGGGGGTTGTGTTGTTTAGCTAGTGATAGAATGGTTTGGGTGAAGTGTGTGTTGAATGAGGTAGCAATATTTTCTGAGGAGTGAGGGATGTTAGGAGGAGGGGTACTGACTTTACCTGGGTGGAGGATGGAGTTTATGGAGGACCAGAATTGTTTGGGGCTGTGTTGTGAGGAGTCTAGGGCAGACTGGTAGTACTGGAATTTGTCCCGTTTTATTAGCTTTTTGACTCTATTGTGTAGTTCTAGGAATTTCTGTCTAGCTGCAGGGGTTTTGGTTTTGCGCCAGTGCTCCCAGGCTTTATCCCTGTTTTTCATTTCTGACTTAGTGGTTTTCTGTAGCCATGGGGAGGGTTGTGCTTTGGTTCTGGAAAATCGTATGGGGGCATGGTAATTAAGGATGTTCAGGAAGGTAGTATTAAAAAATTCAACTGCGTTATCTAGACTGAGGTGCTTTAGAGCATGCCAGTTACATTCTTTGAGGGATGAGATGAATGTGAGTGGGTTAAAGTTTATTTTTTTACGTATTTGACGATAGATGACAGGTTTAGCTTGGTACAGGTATTTTTTGAGTAGGAATGTTGGGGAGTGATCACTGAGGCTATCTGATAAGCAGCCTGTTATATATGACTGGGGGTTCTTGCAGACTAGTATCCAATCCAGGGTAGTGTGCTTGCTGGAGTTTTTATTTATCCTTGTCGGTGACTGGACTAGTTGGGTGAAGCCATGAAGGTATACATGATGGGTTGGATTGTTGCCAGAACAGGATTGCCAGTCAAAATTGAAATCACCTAAGATGATAGTTTCTTGGGGGAGATGGTGGGTAGACTAGCTGAGGAGGTTTTCTAGTGGAGGGATGTTTTGGCCAGGTGGGAAGTAGCATCCAATTATGTTGATGGTTTTGTTTTGGTTAATTTTGAGGTTGGTATATATTATTTCTTCATTGCCTATTTGTGGAGCTGATGATTTTAAGATCTGGATGTTTAGATGCTGTTTAAATATTATAGCTACAACACCTCCTTTTTTGTTTAGCCGGTCTACTCTTAGTATGCCGTAACCTGTGGGGAGTATTTGCTCACTGGTAATGTGAGGTTTTAGCCAGGTTTCTGTCAGGATGACAATATCTGGGGAGTATAAGTCAATGGTGGCATGGAGTTCATGGACTTTGTTGGATATACTTCTAATATTTAGGCTTAGTAGAAGGAAGTCACTTGGTTTTCTATTGGCTGTAATATGGGAGAAGTTGTGGTTTCTAGTCAGATTATGAGGATTGGGGTTGGAGATGGTAGGGCCAGGGTTGGGGTGGATGTCTCCACTTAGGGCTAGTTTTGATATGCATGAGATTATTAGTTTTCTCAGTTTTTGAATGTGTTTGTTTATAAGGGAAACTTTATGATTGTGCTCTGTGGGTAATAGGTATGGTGGGAAGGTTACTATGTTAAGTTGTAGGGATGCTTTACGATTGAGTAATATAGTTGGTAGAATATGTGGGGGGTGCATAGGGATGGTTCTTGAGCTGGTGGGAGGGGAGCTGAGTATGGGTGAGACATGGGTGGTGGTGTGAGTAGTAGTACAGTGGTAGTGGTTAAGTGGGGGAATGATGGAGCTTTAGTAGGATGTAAGATATGCAAGGAGAGTGCATGCAGTGAGCAAAGGAAAGGTATGCTTGTACATGTCAGTTGAGGAGGTGTGAAAGTAGAGGGAATATGGAGGAGGTAGTGTTGGGTTAGCGCTGTGGTTGGCTATTGAAAAGATGGGAGGGGTTTGAGTGCAATAAAGGTGGGACCACTGGGGGCGGGAGGGAATAGGGGGCAGGGTGGGGAGCAAAGCAGGTAGAGACCCTGTTAGGTTCTTGTATGAGGGGCTGGAAACAATCACAAAGCAAGACAAGTATGTGTTAAGAAACAATCACAATTGACCAAGGACTGCTCTGAAACTGTAAGTTTTTTCTTAATTTCCCAGGTGGAAAAACAGGATAACCTTGTATCAGTAGACTACTGTGGTCCTAGTTTAAATTATCAAACACACAGTATTGATCAGTTATGGATACTATTTGCTAACAGAAGGGAATAAGAGAAAGTGGAAGATGTGTGTGGTGGTGGTGGTGGGGGGGGCTGCTTACAGCCAAAGCACAGTGCTCTCCAGGGGAAAATGAAGATTGGCTCAAACAGGTAGACACATACTCAAAGTTAACTGTAGCTGTTTGCAGACAGTTCAGACCCGGACTGCGCTTCTCTTATAAGAATGTTAAAGGTGGTACCGCAGCTGAATACTTAAGAGTGGTGTTAGGTTCAAAGTTAACTGTAGCTGTTTGCAGACAGCTCAGACCCAGATTGCGCTTCTCTTATAAGAATGTTAAAGGTGGTACCACAGTTGAATACTTAAGAGTGGTGTTAGGTTCAAAGTTAACTGTAGCTGTTTGCAGACAGTTCAGACCCGGACTGCGCTTCTCTTATAAGAATGTTAAAGGTGGTACCGCAGTTGAATACTTAAGAGTGGTGTTAGGTTCAAAGTTAACTGTAGCTGTTTGCAGACAGTTCAGACCCGGACTGCTTCTCTTATAAGAATGTTAAAGGTGGTACCGCAGTTGAATACTTAAGAGTGGTGTTAGGTTCAAAGTTAACTGTAGCTGTTTGCAGACAGTTCAGACCCGGACTGTGCTTCTCTTATAAGAATGTTAAAGGTGGTACCGCAGTTGAATACTTAAGAGTGGTGTTAGGTTCAAAGTTAACTGTAGCTGTTTGCAGACAGTTCAGAACCGGACTGCGCTTCTCTTATAAGAATGTTAAAGGTGGTACCACAGCTGAATACTTAAGAGTGGTGTTAGGTTCAAGGTTAACTGTAGCTGTTTGCAGACAGTTCAGACCCGGACTGCGCTTCTCTTATAAGAATGTTAAAGGTGGTACCACAGTTGAATACTTAAGAGTGGTGTTAGGTTCAAAGTTAACTGTAGCTGTTTGCAGACAGTTCAGACCCGGACTGCGCTTCTCTTATAAGAATGTTAAAGGTGGTACCGCAGTTGAATACTTAAGAGTGGTGTTAGGTTCAAGGTTAACTGTAGCTGTTTGCAGACAGTTCAGACCCGGACTGCGCTTCTCTTATAAGAATGTTAAAGGTGGTACCACAGTTGAATACTTAAGAGTGGTGTTAGGTTCAAAGTTAACTGTAGCTGTTTGCAGACAGTTCAGACCCGGACTGCGCTTCTCTTATAAGAATGTTAAAGGTGGTACCGCAGTTGAATACTTAAGAGTGGTGTTAGGTTCAAAGTTAACTGTAGCTGTTTGCAGACAGTTCAGACCCGGACTGCGCTTCTCTTATAAGAATGTTAAAGGTGGTACCGCAGTTGAATACTTAAGAGTGGTGTTAGGTTCAAAGTTAACTGTAGCTGTTTGCAGACAGTTCAGACCGACTGCTTCTCTTATAAGAATGTTAAAGGTGGTACCGCAGTTGAATACTTAAGAGTGGTGTTAGGTTCAAAGTTAACTGTAGCTGTTTGCAGACAGTTCAGACCTGACTGCGCTTCTCTTATAAGAATGTTAAAGGTGGTACCACAGTTGAATACTTAAGAGTGGTGTTAGGTTCAAAGTTAACTGTAGCTGTTTGCAGACAGTTCAGACCCGACTGCTTTCTTATAAGAATGTTAAAGGTGGTACTGCAGTTGAATACTTAAGAGTGGTGTTAGGTTCAAAGTTAACTGTAGCTGTTTGCAGACAGTTCAGACCCGGACTGCGCTTCTCTTATAAGAATGTTAAAGGTGGTACCGCAGTTGAATACTTAAGAGTGGTGTTAGGTTCAAAGTTAACTGTAGCTGTTTGCAGACAGTTCAGACCCGGACTGTGCTTCTCTTATAAGAATGTTAAAGGTGGTACCGCAGTTGAATACTTAAGAGTGGTGTTAGGTTCAAAGTTAACTGTAGCTGTTTGCAGACAGTTGGACCTCCCACTAACATATGCTCGGTCTGAACGTATGTTACCCGTAATTGCTGTAACGTAACCTAGTTATGTACATGTGTATATCGACAGTAACATATATATATATATATATATATATATATATATATATATATATATATATATATATATAAATATATATATATTATACATATATATATTTTTTGTGTATATATGTGTATATATCTATATATATATATATATATATATATATATATATATATATATATATATATATATATATATATATATATATATATATATATATATATATATATATATATAGATAGATAGATACATATATATATAACTAGAATGAACTTGTGACAATAAAGCATTCAATAAAATAGTAAATAACACCAACAACTCTTGTAGAACTTTAGCGCTTTCGTCTTCTTTATTATCAAGACTTCTTCAGAAAGACATGGTCTTGATAATAAATAAGACGAAAGCGCTAAAGTTCTACAAGAGTTGTTGGTGTTATTTACTATTTTATTGAATGCTTTTATTGTCACGAAGTTCATTTCTTAGTTAAAGTTTCTTCTCTTCGTTCAATTTTTTAAGTGCGGTTAATTTTAGATATATATATATATATATATATATATATATATATATATATATATATATATAGATAGATACATATATATATATATATATATATATATATATATATATATATATATATATATATATATATATATATATATATATATATATATATATATATATATATATATATATATATATATATACACACATCTGTGTGTCTGTTGACCAATACATTTCCCGGCCATATGCACTTACGCATGCTTATTGGGTTTTATATCTGCTTAAACAGCATACTATTGCCTTAGTCATTATGACACCGACACTTCACTTCGGTTAACTTGTACTCGGTATTTAGCACTTTATACAGTGGACAGATGTCGCAGTATGTTGATGTACTGAGTACCGATGGTAACTGGGATGTGATACAGTCTCATTTGACCTGTTCCTCGTCTGCACAGCCTATTATTCCAGCTACTATATTTGCTTGTCTGTGCACATTCATATTATTTATGTCAATAAATGGAGTGCATGTGTTACAGAGAATGTATTTCCAACATGTTGTTGTCTGCATGTGCGTATGCATATATACCTATTATGTACTAGCTGACCTACACGGGCCGGTCCATTGGAACGGGCGCAAGCAACCCTGGCACTCCTGTATCCATAATCGCATAGCCATAGTTTCTGCACCCAACCCGTGTTGAGTTTACACACGTAACAGCTATTATCCACCTGATATCACAGCCATGACACACCTTTACACGTTGCCCTCTCCAGAGTGTTTGGGGCCCTACACACATTTTGTACCGCCTCGTGTATTCACAGGGTCTCCTACCATTTATATTTGCACATACGTACTTTTCCTGGTGTTATGGATTACGGCCATTTGCGGGTTACAAGTGTAGGTGGTCACAACATGAACTACATTACATCTGTGTGTAATGTAGACGTAGCAGTTCAACGATATTATAGTCCACTGGTAGAACCCTGCCTCTGGTGTGAATGGCAGTGCTCTACTCACTCTTGTGCAGCTTTATCTGACTTACGCTGCAAGCACTATATAATACCTTAGTTGCTCTAGATTCCCTTCACAACCCGTGTGTATGCTTTATTCTTACGGCGTTCATTCTTACAATACATATATATATATATATATATATATATATATATATATATATATATATATATATATATATATATATATATATATATATATATATATATATATATATATATATATATACATATATATATATATGTGTGTGTAGATATATATATATATATATATTTATTTCATGTCTGGGGATATATATCTATATACACACACACACACACACACACATATATATATATATATATATATATATATATATATATATATATATATATATATATGTGTGTGTGTGTGTGTGTGTGTGTGTGTATATATATATATATATATATATATATATATATATATATAGAGAGAGAGATATATATATATATATATATATATATATATATATATATATATGTATATAAGTTACATCTGTACATAAAAAACATACATTTGCTATGCTGGGAGCTGCTTACACCCGTGCAGGCACACTCACATATGCTTACTTTGAGTTACATATGTTTACTGCCACTTCTTTGTGCTTACGTGTGCCTTATTCATTATGACAGTACCACTTTGATTGAAGGAATCCGGTTAATGGCCCCATGCGAAACACACGTTCACCTTTACATGTTTAAATGCTGGCTTTACAGCACAGAGACAATCATTCCAGAAGAAAATGATATGTGCTATAGTCGTACTTGAACCGGGAATGCCTTTACGTTAGGTGGATGCTCTAACCATTACACTATTGGTGTTCTGCTTCATTTATATGTGTACCCATGTTTCATGGCTACCCTAACATACGCCTCAAGGCTTCACTTACACTGCAGGCATCCATTCTCTTGCTGGGAAAACCGCAGTACTACACATGCGACATTCCCTATTCCCTACTGCTCTGGACCCGTGCTGCATTTTTACTCACTCCAAGGATATTCAGAACTCCAAAGCTTATAGTCCTGGCACATATGTGTGCTTGATTGTCAGGGTGTTCATGTGGTCATCCGGGTCTAGGCTTATCTGACTGGAGACCGGAACTGCCCTGTACCCATTTAAAAGTCAGAATTAACACGTGGACAGAGTTAGTACCAATGTTAACATTCTATCTGTGTTTACAGATGCAGGGGTTTGGACACCTCTGACCAGATTATTATGTCGGCACTACATAATACAGGGTGGGGGGGGGGTTCCACTGGTGTTTCCCTTCACATTCGTTACGAATGCTTTATTGTGATTATGTTCATTATATCTCTATATATCTCTGTCTGTACATATACATACATATACACCTACATATCTATTTACATTTCCCATACTGTTGAATGTCCGCCGTGCATCCCCGCTGCCTTTACCTCCCTATACCAAAGGATATTAGTCTGGCCATCACATAAAATTAGCGGCCCTTACATGACTTGGACCCAGAAACACACACACCTTAGTCACCGGTTTAACCACTACACCATCCGTGGTACATTCCGCATGGGTAGCAGTTAGGATATATGACTTCACTACAGGTATTCAACAGAACTGGCAACAAATGTGACAGTTGGTTGGTGTACATATGTGTACGGACCTCTCAACCACTCAGGGACTAATTTCAACAGTGACAGGGACAAGGCAAGGACAAATCAGGGACAATCACGAACACTTTTACAATATTAGTACTATTAACATGAAACAAGTTGACAGATTCAGAGCATGTACTAATACTTATTTTCTGAAGGTAAAAACATCTATTACTCTTAATTATTGTCATTATTCATTCAAGTGTCATTCAACACCTTTCCTCTGAAGGTCACTGTTTTTAGGAGGGATTAAGAGGCTGGCCAGTTATTGTGTGAATGCTCTGACCATTGGTAGGGTTGCCACATTTTCATATGTCCAGGATGGGATATATTCAGGACACACCAGATTTTTCAGGCCAACACATACCCACGATCAGTACAGGGTTTAGAACTTTAATTATTTTCCTAGATGAGAGCTTATTCTTGTAGCAGTTTATTTGCTTATTCTGTTTCTTGTAAGATTTACATATTTTACATACAGAAATAACTGTTTTAGGCAACTGTTACATGAAATATGGTACATAGTTATTTCCTACAATCACAGGACATTTGCCATTGTATCATTCTTGGTCAGGACACACCTACCCAAACAGGGACTGTCCCTCACAAAGGAACAGTCAGCACCACTTACGTCAGCACCATAATCACCCTATATCCAACTGCCACTATGCGAATGTGTAAAGTATATTTTCTCGATAATTCATGTGGGGAGCTGTGCATCACAGTTAGGTGGTTGATCCCGGGTAGTAGGTTCTGCATGACTGGCTGGAGGCTGAGCAGTCTCGTGAACCATTACTGCACATACAACTTGTGTCCAGATGTCTACAGGACTGGATATCGTGTCGTGATACCAAGTCTGATGTTTACACAGGATACTTATCCCATGAGGGATATCCAAAAATTGAACAAGCCAATAACCTTCGATTTTTTTGGATTTACGAAAATGTGATAGGGTTTTACATGCAAGGGATACATAGTTTGCAATCCTGACACTGCCTAGGGTGACACTGCCTACTAGATATAGGTAGTGGTCACTATGTGCAGATATGGCTGCGCCAAGCTAGCAGCCTGAGTATGGCTGGATTTGGTGGACATTCAGGAATGGGGGGGTTGTGTGCTGTAGAAGGGATGATGGGTATTCAATTATGCATCCAGGTGTGTTGTAGTTGGATGGCTCAGTTCCATCCAGACCACTATGTGGGTATGTGCCGGTGACGTTTCTGTACATAAGTATCGCACATTTTAATATTCATATGTTTGTGTGATTGTGTTCTACAGTACGGCCTGTCAGGTTGTATTGCGGATGTGTATGTTTGTTCTTTGTGTTTCTTTCTGATTCACCCACTGTTCCCTCATACACCTCCAGTTCACCTATTGTGCATCCAACACAGTCTCCCCTTTGCGGTTTATTACATTACCCGTCCCCCCCACACCCATATTCCACACACTCCATCCATCTCTTCTCTGGTTGATGGCCCATAGCACGGTCAAGGGAACTCATTGCATACACTACATATCTCTGGTACCTGTATGGTTGTGAGGACTACCCTAGCATTTTTCACCATCCACATGCTGTACATCACGCACATAGGTACACACAAATACTTATCTTTCATGACATGTTGGGTAGACCTGGGTAATACTCGTTCATCTTTGACCCATCCTGACAAGGATGGCTTGGACCGCAAATGGGCAGATTTTGGCCGAATGCTCTGACCATTGGTAGGGTTGCCACCTTTTCATATGGACAAGATGGGATATATTCCAGACACACATCAGATTTTAAAGGCCAACACATACCCACGGTCAGTAAAACGGATAGTACTTTTGTTTTATGCCTAAATGTAAGCTTATTGTTGTAGCAGTTTAGATGCTTCTTCTGTTTCATTTACTTTCTTATTCTATTTCTTGTAACATGTACATATGTTACATACGGAAATGACTATTGTATGTGACTATTATATGAGATGTGGGACATAATTATGTCATACGGTCGCAGGATATTTTACATTTATAATGGTTTTGGTATGGACACAACTGCCCAGGTGGGTACTGTCCCTCACAATGTGGGACAGGTGGTAACCCTGACCATTGGGCTAGACTTAGCTATTGGTGGCACGCTAACACGATGCCTTTCGCTTCCACTTCGTATAACTATCAACACTGCATTAGAATATGGGCACGGGGTTTTAAATGTCATTTGTTCGAGGGATGGGGACTCAATATTCGGCTATGCACATTTGTGTTTGCTTCTTATTTTTGTGTTCACAAAAACTGTCTTGCATGCTTTGCATACGTTTCAGTATCCACGGACACTGACAGGTGTGATTACTATTGCAGGCAGGCTGTAATATTTAGCATTTTAGGTTGCACGTAAACAGCCGACATGTCCATGCCTCCGTGTGGCACTTCGACACGCCCCATGCACTGACACACGTTTCCTATGCACGTGGATGTGGCAGCAGCACGCCTTCATTAATATGCATATGGCACTAGTGCGCCATCTGCATGCCGCATGGTCGGCACAAGCCTAACACCGGCCTTGCGCCGAGCTTCATGAATCCTGGGGATAAAGTGCATGGTGACAGGGCTTTCTAACCTCTGCCTTCTCACATCACCCAAACGTTCCAAAATTCAAACTTTGGCCTTCCTCGTAGTTTGACTAACGTACCAGGAAATGGGATCACAGTCACCCCAAGTATATAGACCACACCACAGCTGTTAAAATTGTAATATTCATTGGCCATATACAATTTTCCATTAATCCTACTACCATGTAAATTCTTCACCCGGTTACATACTGAACAATTTCCACAACTGTAGGTACCAACAATTTTACCCATCACATCCTGACATGTTAGTTTAAAACCTTTCCTATTCAACAATTCTTTTAAATTGTTGTACCTACCATAGGAAAACACAATATGTTAGGAAACAAAGGGTCAATAGAATTATCTTAACTAACAAGTTCCCATGCTTGCCTCACTATTTTCTCCAAAACAGGAGAAAAATCAAAAAATCTTGTAACAAAAAACACATTTCTTCTTTTCCACTCTCTTTTGTATGCTTGTTTTTTCTTTCATTGTAATTTCTACCAGCCCCAGTGCAATCCTCATCTATTCCCATAATTTTATTCTTTGCTTTTTGTAATATTCTATCATCATATCCTCTGTTCCTTAATCTATTATGTACCTCATTCAAACATGTTTCCTTTAAACTAACTTCAGAGGTATTCATAAAGATTCTTTTGAATTCTCTATATGGTAGTGACTCTATAAGATGGGGGGGGGTGCATACTGGTCGCATGTAGAAAATTGTTAACAGCTGTGGGTTTTCTATATGACTTGTGCTGTATCCTCATACCACTATCTACATAAAAAGTTATGTCCAGAAATGAAATGTTGTGTCTGTCAGTGCCTCAAGTGAATTTCAATCCATGTGGGTTATTATTCAAAGCTTCCATGAATCCCACGGATTCAGATTGATCACCCTTACAAATAAATAAGAAATCATCTATATATCTTTTATAATAAATTACATTTTCTACATAGTAGTCTTGTAACACCATAAACTGACTTTCAAAATCCCCCATGTAAATGATGGCATACAATGGGGTGAAAGCTGCTCCCATTGCCGTACCCCTCTTTTGTAAGAAAAACTCATTCTTCCATTTGAAATAATTATGGGTTAAACAAAATTCATTGAGGGTCAGCAGAAATGCAGAATGTGTTCCTTCCCTCAATTTTCTAGCCATTGCCTCCATGCCCCATGTTCACGCTTATACGTGTTTAAAAGCTTGCTATAGCCCTGCTGTGACTGGGTCTTACCCTATGGAATAACAGCTGCTATTGATGGCTGGCAAAGAACAGCAGTAGAAGGTAAAATAGCTTTTAAAAACTGTTAGAGTTAGAACTTTACTTTGCCATTCCTATAAATAGAAAATGTGACAGAATGAAGTGTCTAACACCTCTTAAAGTCATTAATTCTACAGAAGTTCTCTTCATTTCTGCTTGTTGTCTATTTGAGAGTGCTAAGTGCTTTAATGGCTTTCAAAGGATTTGAAAGCCAGTAAAATGGTTTACTCTGCTTCATTTTTTCTCTCTGACTAAATGGTAGCACATGGAACAGATAAAGCTTTATGCACTAGAAAGGATTATGACCAGGTATCTGATCATAACCCTCTATGACATTATCTTGACGTGGATCATACATCTCAACCTTTTGGTGCAAGAAATCTGGACAAAGCCAGAAATAATGGGGGACAAAGGCCCAAAACAGGGACAGATTTTAAATATTGTTCCTATAAACTTAGAAAGTTGCTAGAACAACAGGTTTTGCAATATTATGTATTTTCTGAAGGATAAGAAGTCTGAAACACAAATGGATGTCATTATTTAGTATTATTTAAGGACTTCAATCCTCAATAATTTGCCAGAAAACCACATATTTTATGAGGAAAAGGACGAAAAATGTGAGCAAAAATCTGGACATTCTCTGAAAATCTGGATGGTTGAGAGGTATGACCTGGATGTCAAGATTCAGCTCTTGAGCATCACTCTTTAGGTCAATTTCTTAGCAAACAGATCTCCAACATATAATAAGCTGGTTATGACTGGAGATCTGATCATCATCCTCTGTATTGTCAAGGCTCCCCTTTTCAATTTACACCTGCAGTTTAAATTAAAGTTTGGGTTCACTGCTTGAAGTTGACAGAAAATTCAGACTTTTACTCAGTCTGTGCAATTTTTAAACTTCCTAACTTTATTTCTTTGGATTGCATACCTTTAGTAAGAGATTCTTTCACTGCAGTCCTTCTTGCCATCTTGATTCCCTGCTTTGTGACACATTTCGGCTGCAGTATTTTACTGTGCGACTCTCTTTCAACAACTGGCTCTATTTATTTATTTTTATTTATTTATTTTATTTTACATTTGTTGACCGGGCTAGTCTAGCTGGATATTCCTGCAGGCTTCCTTTTCATAGTGCTTAGTTCAGTGCTTTCCACCATGTTCCCTTCAGTACTACCACTGTTTTTTTTGACTGTCTTAATTTACGGAGTATTTAAGTTTGATCTTTATTGCAGGATTCTGATAGCTCAATTGATTATCTTTTCATGTAGCCATGTCATATGTAGTGTTCCTCTAGCAACTTCTAGGCTAACTCCTTTACCTTTGTCTTGATGTGAAATTTCTTAAGTGTCTGTCAGAAGCATAATCCACTCTCAGCCCCCAGTCCATTCGGATTATAAGGTGCTCCTGCAATTATTTGGCTGGTTTTGTCACTCTGAAGTCTATCTTACTTAAGTAAATTATTTAAATCCTCCCACCTTCCCATAACTTCCACAGGGATTTAAATTGGAGAAATATTTCTGAATAATGGCATTATGGAATAGATCAGGTACTACTCTTACGGGCTGTATTGTTTTCCCAAGATGATTTGATACTCTACAGGTGGGATATTATTTTTGTGAACATGTTATCCCTGCTTTCTCTTTATTATTTTATGTGGAAACACATCGGGGATTTTCACTAAAGTGATCATAATGCCAGAATCCAGTAAATATAGTAATTTCAAAAATATTATACATTTCACTAATTTAGTAACTGCACAGTATGCAAAATCCTATAGCTTTATCATCTTGTACCATCTTGTACCATCTTATGGATATTTCTTTCTCAGCATGCATTTCTAACATTTCCATATCCTAGCAGTAACACTATTCTCTCTAGATGCTAACTACATGACCCTTTCTCCCATATCTGTAACAAGCTGGCACCCTAATAGTCATATTGATTTTCAAAGACAATGCTGGCTTGATAATTACTCACTTAGATTTGTATTACAGTATACATATTTCAGTTTTAAACAGCATGTTCTTTGTTGGAACACTTTCAACTGCATAAATGAATGTACCTGAACTTTTGGGATCCTTTAATATACCCACTTTCTCAGTTTGAGAGAAAATGTTTTTTTGTTTGTTTTTTAAGCTATCAAAAATAAGCAATCCTACAATGTCTACTTTAGTACTAACCAAAACAGAACAGTGTTTCGAAGATCATGAAACTGAGTTGTTGCCTTCTTAAGAACATTAAATATAATACATCTTCTAGGCAAACGTTCTTTTTTCAGTTTATCATAGTCCAAGCAATCTGTACCTTCAATTTCAAACATATCCAGTCAGTTGTGAGGAAATAACTTTTTCTCGTTTAGTTTTGTTACAGTTAATTTGTGTAGAATAGTGTTCTATATTATCTATTTGGGTTAGCATGAAGGATGGTGTATTTTAGGGACTCGATAATGTACTGTATATCCCTTGCTCCTTTAAGCTCACTGAATGCTGCTCTATAGCTATCCCTTTCTCAATAGTTTACATGGGCTTTGTATATACAGTTCTAACTCACACAGCTCGCTTCATGGCTACTGTAAAATCACTGACTAACTGTTTAGAATGTAGCATAAGGACAAAGATTTAATGTCTCAGAAAAAGAAAACAGTACTGGACCTTCAACTTTCTGTTCAAGCCTCATGTTCTTAGTTATACTTCCTTTAACTATAATTACATTTATTTTAGTTACACTGTAGGTCATACAGTCACTTTTAAATGCAAGGAGAGCAGTCACTTACTTCTCTGCATTGTAAGTTATTATCAAAATGACAAGCATTGTCTTTGTTGTAGCATGAGTTGGGAGTAGAGCTGGATGGCACAGAGTATCACTGCTTCTGCTTACTGTAGAAACCACATGTGGTATTCCCGTGGCATATGTCTCAGAAGTAGACAAAATGTACCACTGCTTCTGCTCACTGTAAAGACCACATGTGGTATTCTCATAGCATATGACTCAGAAGTAAACAAAATGTAGCTTTATCCAGATCACAGTTTTAGATTGCAAAACAAAATAATGAAAAATATAGCATCACTGACAAACTTTAATGTCTCTGTATAGTTTACCATTTAAAAAGCTTGGCATATAATAAACTTGTAGTCCAGTTAATACTACAGGCTCTGACACCATATGGCCTTCACCTGGAATATACTACTCGAGGCACACAGTACTATACTTTTACAGCTTCCCATTCTAAGCAATTGGAGATGTATTTACTTCCTGAAAATCCCTGTCTCCGGGCATAAGAAACCACATCCTTCAAAGGTGCCATGAAAGCTTCCACTTGAATTATAAATACTGAGCCTTCACCTGGTGACTCAACAAATCTGATGCACAAGAAAATGAGCTTCCTACTTGAGAACCTAATGAATCTACGACTTTCATATTCTTCATTTTATACCAAACTAAATTGTGTAATTGGTCTAATAATGACCCATCAAACAAAATATGCAGGAATCTTTCCTATATCTAATACATAGCAATACACAACATTTCTTAAACAACAGTTCTGGTTACAGCACACAACTGTATTATCAATGCTTTAATCATAAAATCATGGAATGTACAAGATAACTAGGCCAAATGGCCATTTAAGCCTTTTTGGTACGCATCCTTAGGCCTTACCTCTTTTTTTCAGGGAGTGATATTATGAATACCCATCCAGATGTCTAAATTCCTTCTTAAAGGAAGATAATGTATCACATTTCCTGATCTGTAAAGGATGTTTATTCCAGAAAAGAGATAGTCACTGAATGACAAGGCTGTCTCTCCATCATGATTTGTTTATTTGCTGAAGTAAGTTCAGATCTCTGATTCTAGCACTTATAGTCATAGGGCCCCAACCACAGCAAGTTATCTTATCTTGATATTTTGTAACATGTCTGTGTCACCACCAAAAGCTAGTACAGCAATCTTATCCTTCACAATTCAAACATCTTTAGTTGTAGTAACAGTATTTTGTCAGGTAACAAGCTTTAAAAATTTCATTAAATATTTACCAATGATATAATGATCCAGCCGAAGTTAATCCCTGTTGGTGGACATCCTTCACTAAAAAAATTAACAACATAGCCAGTAGGTACCTGCAATAACTACTGTGGGATGAACAGGACTGTGATATGACCCTGTTAGGGACAAAAGCTGTAATGACATAAGCGCTGATGCTTCTAATCTTCAGAAATGGTTTCTCTTTCGTTTTTTTATACTACTGGCAGAACAACTGATACTATAACTCTCTCATCTTTGCTGAAAAGAAGAATGTTCAGCAACGCTACCGCAGCACCAAATAATAGCATAATAAAAAGTCTCAATGAGGAACACATTTTATATATTACTCTAATCTAATTTAAAGTTACTACTATAACACATTATTTTGCATCAAATATTTTTTTTAGATAAATAAGTATAAACTCTGATGACTTATTGTGACAGAGCACAAAAAAAAAGACAAAAAATCACTTATAGTACCATTTGATTTGTGGAGAAATAGGAGGTCTTGGACTGCCAGATCTCTAATGGCTCAGAAAGCAAGGCACAGATCACCCCTGTGGAGCCTGTATGACACTGAATACAAGGACAAGGGATCCAGCTTCTTTTGATTGGTCATGCCTTTTATTCTACCGTAGTTTTTGCTATTAACCTTTGGGATATCTCTAGCTGCTTAATATATTTAGTAAGATACATCTCAAAGGGAGCATTACATTGCATGATAGACCTGATTATTGCAGACTATGGAGGGGTCAGGACTTCTGTGGACCTAGACAAAATATATTTTATGATCAGCTGTGCCAGCTAGAAGGAATTCATGACCACTGCTGTAACATGATGGCAAAAGGAGAGGGTGTTATCTACCCATGTTCCAAGGTCTCTCACCACACCTTTGTTTTGTAATATTGTGTTTTCTGTACTGTTAGCTAGGTGGGGAGTTGTTTGCTAAATGCAAAAATACTTTTTTAGCATTTAGCTTTTACTATGTTTTCAGTGCATCACTTACTAACATGGGTAAGTTCATTTTGAAGCTATAGCAAATCAGAAGGAGATTCAAGTATAGCACCCAACTTACAATCATCAGGAAACATGGTTAACCAGAGTTCCTGATTTTTGATCTGTGGATCAAAGAAGTATATGTTGAATGGCAAAGGTCTCAACTTGGAACCCTTCAGTATTCCACTGGCTACTTTTATGCTCTCTGAAGAAATGCCTGCCACTCACACAGTGTGAATTCTGTCTCTTGGCCAATTCGTTACCCATCTAACTATGTAGGGATCCATTTGGAGTGCATTTAGCTTGTTGATAATGTTGGCATGTGGTGTCTCCAATGTTTTGATGTTGGCATGTGGTGTATCCAATGTTTTGGCTAGGTCAAGATATGCTATATGGATAGCATGACTACTCTCCATGGCTTGTGTTAGCCTCTCAAAAAATTACCAGTTTCATTAGACAGGCTCTATCTTTAGCAAAGTCAACCTGCTTGCGACAACTCTTATAAGATTTTTTATAGCATGCCTTGCATTAGGCTAATATATGTGTGTTATTCCTAGGGTTCATGATGGGATCACCTGTATAAAGAGGCATCATAGCTGCTGTCTGCCAAACCATGGGGATATTACCAGTGGATAAGCTCAGCTTGAACAGTTTTAGGAGCTGGTCCAACACTGCATATTTAGTGCTGTTCAGCAGGTAGACTATAAAGTTAATAGGTCCCACAGAGGATTTTTTTTTTAACACGTGGTCTTTTGAAGATGATTGAGGGTTTTAGGACCTTAATTATATGTGAGGTTGGTAGAGATGTCCCTGGGGTGAGGTTAGCACTGAATTTGTTTGCCAGTATACTTACAACATCAACTTGATTACAATAGATAGTGCCATTTTAACTGAGTTCAAAGCAATGCTGGGCACTAGTCTGTAACTTTCTGATATAGGTGCAGATAGATCTGTAAATATTTTCAGCTTACAATACCAGCCTAAGCTCATGAGAAGCCTTCATTTGGTGTTTTTTAGTACCTTGGATAACCTTTTGATGTTAACCTTGATCTGTGACTCTTTACTTTGACTATATTCTAATGAGCTGTTTATCTTATTTTATTGTTTATTTATGTATTTGAACCACCAGGCTGTTTTTTGTTCTTTCATTTCACTTTTTGTTTAGGTTTTAGGGGGAAGGTACTGACAGGTTTATATAGTTTTCTAGGTGAAATTATTTCCTAACTACTAGTCATGACTACATTTTGGGGAGTACAGTTATATCTGAACTTAAGAGACTTGTAGGAAGTTTATACATTTGAAGACTTTGAATATTGTGATATTTGCCTTAGCTGGTTTAAGGATTTTGAAAGAGAATGTTACCAATTTGTGGTTAGAGTCGACTGGGGAAGGTTATACCTGTGCAATAGTACATATTGCTGCCACATTTGTAAGGACTAGGACAAGGGCATTTTGATCTTTAGTGGGCTCTTTGACAATTTCACTTAGGGAATTCTGGTTGATGAGATTGAGGAATTTTTGGGAACAGTCTACATTTAGATGGTATAGGATGCAGCCTACATTTAAGGTATAGGTGTTCCAGTTTATCAATGGGTAGTTCAAGTCTCTCAGAATGATGCGGTTTTTGCATATATGAAGTTCGACCAGCATATTTAAGAAATGGACATTTTTTGGAGGGATCATCAAGGTGGTCCTGTAACATGTTATGATCTGATAGTTGTTTTATTTACACCGAGTTTAATCTTAGTATGTTCAGTTTGTGAGTTTCCAGGAATATATCTTGATGTAATATGGTCTTTGAGAAATATGGATACTCAACAACATTTCTCACTGGGCTTAAAGGTACAGTAGGAACAAAACCCATTACCCTGGTGTAGAGAGTGCTGTCTGCACTCTTCAACCAGGTTTCAGTAATAATGCACACGTGAATGCGCTCCAAATGCAGGAGGGCTTCAAGGTCAGGCAATTTGTTATTTGGAGTTCTAGCACTGAACAGCAGTATACTGATATTGCCCATTGCTTTATTATTTTTTTTAGTTTTTTCTGCCTAAAAAGGTACTATGCATTTTATAGCATTTGTTAGAGATGTGCAGTAGTTGTCTGCAATGACTGCATCCGATGCAGGCAACGAATACATCCAACTGCTACTCTATCTCTCTCTTTATATATAAATATATATATATATATATATATATATATATATATATATATATATATCTAGATATATAGCTATAGATATATGGGTGTTACATGATTTGATGTACACATTCATCACATATTTAAATGATGGACATTTTCGTGGTACAGTTGGTTGAATTATGTAATAAGCGAAGTTCAGCAGATTGACTTTTACATAATGTAGGATTTTTTTCTTCTTTCTATGTGGTTGTATGACTTTGGAATTAGTATATTTAATTTCTGGTGATGTGTGGTGGAGCTTCCACATGCAAGTTGTTTTTTATTTTTTATTTTGGAATCACAAATGTAACCTGTTCATTTATATTTGTGATTTACATAATTTTTGTTGTTGATGGTGGTAATAGATGATGAAGTTGTTCAGTGTTTTGTATTTTGAACATTCTCATGAGAAATTATTCTTCAAATACCCGTATATATATATATATATATATATATATATATATATATATACACACACACATATGTATTATTTCTCAAATGATTGAATAGAAACTCTTAGCTTTACAATTCAGCTCTACAAAAATCTAAACTCAAATTACCAAAAAGAACACACTAACATACTGTAAAGTATATTTTCGGGGGAGGGGCAGTGCCACCCACACCCTCTGTTACTTATATATACTAACTCTGAGATCACAAAAAAGCAGAAAAAGGGCAACATCCTACTCCCTACTATATTTTGATCTCCCACAAAGTAATATCAGCATTTGCAGTCACTGACTATTCAATTGTTTCTGCTGGTACTACACACATTGGAGTTATTAAATTAGCTACCACTCTGGAGAATCACTGTGTGGTCTCACTGTCATTTATCTACAGTGACTTTGTGTAGTGCAGGTTATTTAGAGTAGCATCATATGATTCCAGACACATTGTAAAGGGTACAAAGGGAATCTATACTGGCCTATACCCATACCGCTAAACCACTTAGTGAAAAAAATCTGGATAAAGCCAAAAGTAATGGGGGACATAGGATCAAAAATAGGGACAAATTTTAAATATTGCTATTATAAACTTAGAATGTTGCTGGAATAATAGGTTATGCATTAGCATGCATTTTATGAAGGATGTGAAGTCTGCAGCTCAAATATCTGTCATTATTTAGTGACTTCAAGTCCTTAATTATTTTCCAGGAAAGCATGACTTTTATGGCAAACAGACCAAAAATATGAGGTGAAAATCTGGACAGTCGAGAGGTATGTCTACACCTTAAGGGAGATGACTTTTCCAGTCCTCAGACAAAAT
This sequence comes from Protopterus annectens, assembly GCF_019279795.1. Classification (NCBI taxonomy): domain Eukaryota; kingdom Metazoa; phylum Chordata; order Ceratodontiformes; family Protopteridae; genus Protopterus; species Protopterus annectens. The sequence goes on along the minus strand of NC_056744.1, from coordinate 218,881,659 downwards.
GGCTACATGATCTAGACAGACTATTGAATATCTAGCATGAGGTTTGAATGTCCTACCCATGAGCCTTTAGAATACTGCTGGTACACCATAGAAATTATAGCAGAGCAGGCTATCTGGATTGGAAAACACAAATTTCTCCTTTACTTCTGAGACTAGTGGCATTTGCCAGTAGCTTATAGTTATGTCTAAAGTGGAGATAGCTTTGCCTGATTTTTCCACTAGTTCATCCAGTCAGGACATAGGATATGAGTCAAAAGTGGAGACGCTGTTTTGTTTTCTGAAGTCACAATAAAATCTGAAAGATCCTTCGGGCTTAGCGATCAGTACAGTGGGGTTATTACACTTACTTTGGGATTCCTGCATAATCTCATGTTTGCAAATTGTCTGTATTTGTTTCTTATCTACTAGGCAGTGGGACAGGACTTAGTTTTAGATTTTCCTTTTTCACAAGGCACAGTTTCACTGTTACGCTGGATTAAACTTGCCATGCCGGCCATCTCTAATGCTAAATCCCTACTGTCAGTATAAATACTTTAAACTCTTGTTTCTGGTACGGAAATAGTCTCTAAGCTATTGTGAATTCAAGACATGTTATGGGGCCATAACATTTGGAGACATACTTGCTACAGATACCTCAGTTTCCTCCAAAGGCTTCAAAACATTTATGTTGTTCATCTCTTCTTGTTTCTTTTCTTCATGTTGTCTCATTTTATAATTTACTTCAGTCATCTTTTCTATAATTTCAAAATGTCCTTGTCACTTTCAAAAGAATTTGTTCTTGACAGAGGTCCCAGAAATACTTTGTGCCTTGCTTTAAACTCTCTAAGCTGTTTATTTTTATTATATGTTTTCATTATGTTTTCTGTGTTCTTTCCATATGTTCATTTACTATTGCCATTATTGGTCTTAATCTTTCCTGATAGTCTGTAAAATGTTCTATCACAACTGTAAAGAGAACATTTTCCTCTTCCCATGCCTTGAGGATGCCTGCTGTGTAGAGGCTTGGGTTACGCTCCAGACATCTAAGAGTAAAAACAAAAGGAAAAGCCTCTTTATCAAAGTAATCCACTGTTATATTCCTGTAGTTATTTTCCAGGCAGACAGCTAACATGAGTAGAATGTACACATTCTCAAAATCAAACAATGGAAACATGAAGTAATACTTCTTTGAGCCTAAAGTTGTCTTGTTTATTCAATTGAGCTCTTTCATCTATCAGACTTCATCAGTTACAATGTTTCTTCCTGAAAAAAAATTACAATTCTAGCTGTTTAAAATAATTCTGAACAAGGGAATGTAGTGGAAAACAACTCTTAGATTGGGGGTAAAACTATGGTTCCTGATTGGCTTCTAGTTGGGCCTGCTGGTTGGAAGTGAAGTCAAATCCCTAATTAGAGTAAGAGTCATGGTTTGGCAAATAGTTGGGTCAGCTGATTCAGACGGAGACTAAGCCCCTAATCATAGTATGAGTCATAGACTAGCAAGGCTGCTATTCACCTTCATTGCCTTGTTAAGGAAAAAGACCCATTCACAATATTACAAAAATGGAAAAAGAAAATTTCACTTTAAAAATTCTTTTTTAACAGAATATTTTAGCCACTGAAAAGCCATTTATTTTTGCAGGTTCATAGTAATAACATGTGTACTGGAGTCAACATTAACAGTCAATCTATGGTGCCCGCTTTTACAAGGCATTGAGTGCCATTTATCTCTATAATGAATCGATTGGAAATTAAAGTGGCTTGAATAAAGATAATAGACTAGGAGGGCCCATTTTATGGGGCCAAAGTTAACTAACTGAAAGATCCATCCAGTATTAAATCAAACGCATTTGCACCTGAACTAAAGCTTCTTCAGATTACTGGAACTAGGGCATAAGAAAGGAGACCTTTATCTTAAACCTCATATCAAAGAGGAGATATGGTAGCAAATTGGTTCCAACTTTTTTTCCCATCCTGTTGTCTTACTTTTCTTAACATAGGCTTTACGATTTTATTATAAGCTTGAACTAACTTATCTATTTGCAGAGGTTAAAAAGAAGCCAAAAGCTGCTTTACTTTAAAGAGGTGGCAGAATTCATGTATTACTCTGGACATATACGGAGCTATGGTCTATAAGAACTTCTCTGGGAATTCCCACTTTGGAAACTAATAGCACTAGTTCTATAAAAGAAAACTTGGTATTAACTCTTCATAAGGATATTGCCTCAGCAAATGCAGCTGCATAATCAAGTATTACTAGTATATACTGCTAATCCTTATTCATTTTCACACATGTGGATCTATAATGCTCATTGCTGTTTACTCAGAGTGTCTTCTGTTATAGGGAAGGATATGAAAGGGTTCGTAACCTTGGGTTATTCACTATAGATAAGACAAATGCAAGTATTCTAGCCACATTTCCCTAGATAACCACCCAAAACTTGACTATATACACGTTTCATTACTATAGTTAAAAAAGGCTTTGAGACCAATAACTGGCTTGCTATCTGCTCCCTTTGCTTAGATACCATACACAGCAAGTTATTTTATACTTCAAAGTATGGATATGAAAAGAGAGGATTTTTCCATTTGTTTCTCTAGCTGTGCTGATGGTATTGTCTTCTGAGACCCTTCTTAAAATTAACATGACTTATCATGTGTTATCCAGGCCAGTACTACTTTCATCAGTAGCCTAGAGTTAGAGGAAAGTTACAGCCTCTTTGCCCACAGAGACAGGAACAACCCTCCACCTTCATCAAACTCATCCTCTAAAAAAGTAAGGCTCTTTTGCCATTTTTTGGCAGATATAATCATTTTGTTCTCATTCTGGCTGCATATAGCTCCCTTCCAATTTCAACAGTGCCCTTCCTACCTTTTTTTTGGGAAAACATCTACACATCACCTCACAGACCTGATCTTTCTTATAAATCTCCTTGATATTTGCATGTCAGAAGTGGCTAGTACAGAGCGGAAGAAAATTGATATCTGACAGGAGTTGGGGGAGAACCTCTCATCCCTGACAGGGATTCCTCCAATTTTGGGCAGCAGTATCTGCACAGGTATGATGCAAGGGTGTAGCCAGGCATGCTCTTTCTACTCTACAGAGTGCATGTTTCTCTGATCATCAGTGAAAAACATCATGACATGTTCAAGCCATATGTATATAACTATCTAAATTAATGTCTCTAACAACATGAATATAGTTTGCTTACACAATGGATTGCAAATAATATATTTTGACTAAGGAGCTGAAAATATTACTCACTAAGTACTTGGAATGGCACCAGGTTGAATAAGGTGGCCATTTTTTAAATGCCAGGTGGGTTGGGGTAGCAATAAGCACTTGTGAGTACCAAATGAAATTCACTGACTACACCCCAGTATAATGACCAGCAGAGGTGGAGAGGGGCTAGCAGGTCCATTGGGTAGCTCAGGTATGGGATAGAAGGCCAGAGATCTATAACTGTTTTTTTTTATTTTTCTTATAATGTAGAAACAGTAATATAAGGAAAATGTTGTATATCTACAGGTTTATTTAGATAAAGTCAATGTAGGAGCATGTATGTATGCATGTATGACTATACTGAATTTTATATTTATATGTGCATATAGATAGTGTGTAATTTTAGGAAATGCATGATTTTTTTTAAAGTATGCAGACACTGTGAATAAATGCTCAACTCATTTCCAGTGGTTAATGCTAGGAAGAAATAAAGATTTACTGTTTTATTGATGTACAAACTGCATGTTTTTTTTTTCAAAATTATGTAACTTATTTACAGAATACTTAATGTACATACAAAAAGGCTGACCAGAACTAGTCACCACATGATAGGTAGAGTGGGGGTGTGGTACAAAGTAGCAAGTGCACAGCCTGCATACAACTTCTTGCCTGCTGTACTGCTAATTCATTTTACTACTAACTAGGAATTATATGCCTTTCAGGAAGTTGAAAATGTATTATTTCAGGAAACCACAAGTAAGTACTGCACATCATAATGTAGATTATATTTTCTAAGTACAAGTTCTTGTTGAAATTACCATACTTTACGATAATGTAACTTTGCCATTATGAGCAACTTGACAAGAGCTAACTCCTACCGCTCCTTCACAGACACTATCGTGCCTATCAGTGCAGCAAACCATAGGAACAGAGTACATTTATAGCACATTCTTATACCAAAAATAAATAAATAAATAAATACATAAATAAAGATGTTAGGAAATGAAATTGAAGATTGTCAGGGAATAAGCTGAGCAGTCATTAGTCCTAGCAGTTTGCATTAATGAAAGGTCTACTGTATTGTTCAATTAAGTAATGCTTCCATTGTGTCACATCTACTAGAAAAAAAACATTCTGTTAGAAAAAAAAATGCATTCCATAGCTGCTCACACAGGTATATCATTGGTAAACGGTATACATTAATTTTTTTCTTATTTCTACAGCTGATGAGCACAGTTACAACAAGGATCAGGACAACGGGAGGCTTAAACAATTGACAGAAGGTGTTCATGAGTATTGCTCATTTAATTATAGAAGTATAAAAATATAATCATGCATTATCTGTTCCATTCCATATCCAAAAAACCCACAAAAGACTGTGTTATAAATGTTGAGGAACTGTTTCAAATATACATGATAATCAGAAAAGAAATGTAAAATAATTAAATAGCAATAAGTAACTCTTTGACCAAAGTCAATATAAGTGCAGCTTGGCAGCACTATTCAAGAATGTGATATGCATCAGAAATTCATGCTGTAACCCTGCCTAATAAATGCTTAATATATTCTGTCAATTAAATAGTGTAACATCTACTTATGAGTCCTTCTAGTCTCCATTTTGTGTCTCTCTTCCTCTCTAGCTGTTATTTATTTTATTTATTTTCTTTCTCTCCCTTTTATGTTACCTCTTCCACAGGTCCAGAAACCCCAGATGTAGCCCAGCCTTGAACCCCTCTGTCAAAGACCAGTCATCATCTTCCTCTGCTCTCATGAGACTATCTTCTCAGTGTTGGGGAGGGGACTAAGGTTTTGGGTATACCCCATTGCAGCATAGCCCGGAAAGCCATGAACATCGCGAGCTTCCGGGCCTGGTAGAGGATGCAGTTGAGTGGGTAGTGGAGAGATGCCTTCAACCCTTGTGATACCTCCTCTAGTGGGTTCCAAACTCACTGAAATGGTCAGCTCCATCCACTGAGCCACTGGAGGACTTCACTCTGGCATCACTTGGGTCCCCCACTGCAGGTCCATAAGGTGGTGGGAATATCTGAGGTCCTCCAGACTGAGGTGAGATCTGATCTGACACCTCCTCATCCTCCTGCTTTTGTGTCTGTCTGCTATCTCTTTGTTTTGCATCTCCTACCAGTGTCAGTCCACCATAGAGTTCCTGTCTGTCTTGTCTGCTTTAATCTTGCATTCATTCCTTAACTCATCCCTAAGCCTCTCTCCTACATCCTCTTTTCTTATTCTTTCCTCAACTCCCTCTTATATAAAAAAATTGGAAGACTGGGGGGGGGGGGGTCAATCCCTCACCAAAAACATAGTATCCCTTCTCTCCCACATCCTGCAGAACTACCCCCCTGATGTCTTCCTTTTTTGTGCACCTTGTTTTCTCAACCCTAAATTGCTAGCTGTCCTAGCTGCCATTTTCGACCTCATAAAGACCCAATCTGAGTATCCACATAAGGACACCTATATTTTCAGTACATAACACCTTATATCTTTTTAAAATGCACTTCCCTCTATTATGAGTCAATATGATAATTTGGTTGCATTTAATTTTTTTTCTTGAGTTGTGACTAAGGGAAAAGACTTGTTATGAATATGTATTACTTTGGTGGATTTTAGTAGAAGGAAAATCAATGAATAGTTCCATTGCAGTAAAGTAATATCAGTACAAAGAGGGATATAATGCATTCAGTGCTATCATTATACTCTAAATATGAAAAAAATAACTTTGTTAAGCCCCTTTCAGCCCTGATAAACTTCAGCCATCTACTAGGTCAGTAATAATGGCCAGTCTTAGCCAAAAGAGCATTCTGGTGGGAGACAAAAACAACTTTACACGCTTCCTTGACATACAGCTTTTAAAGATATTCATTCATGAGAGGGGCACTTGCCTGGAAATTTATTAAAGTATCTAGCAGAAGCCATAGGGCTCATGCAAAAAAGGTCCTTCTCTGAAGATATGCTTATTTGTGATTCAGAGACATGTTAGCCACATTGAGGTAAGGCCTCATTATTAGCTAATGTGCATGTCTCTGAATTACATTTCCTACCACAACATGCAGAAAGTGGTAAATTAATGCTCGTGTAGAAAGTGATATTCCCCCACTCATTCTCCCCCACACACATAAGTACACATAACACATGAAAAAACACACAAGCACACACCTCAGTCATGGTACCTGTCCTTGCTCTATCTGCTCTTTCCCGGCTCTTTCCACCCTCATAATTGTTAAAGTACAATTGCAGCACATATCTATTAGGCCCTTGTGATGTAGTGTATACCCCCACCTTCTGATGCCCATACTGCCACTGGTGCAAGTATAGCACTTCAGTTTATGCTATCCCTAGAGTCCAGTGGCTCCCCCATCCCCAGTCCCTTTATTGATGTTTGTACCAGTACAGCATTTCAGTTTAAGTGATCTCTGGTCTACAGTGGGTCCCCCACCTCCTGATCTCCATACTGCATTGGTGCCAGTTCAACACTTTAATGGAAATCCGCGGTGGTCTAATGTATCCTTACCCACTTGATCTCCATACTGCATTGCTGTCAGTACAGCACTTTAACAGAAATCCATGGTGGTCTAATGTATTCCTACCCATCTGATCCCCATACTGTACTGGTGCTAGTACAGCACTTTAAGAGTAAATCTGTGGTGGTCTAGTGTATCCCCAACCTCCGATCCCCATGCCACTGTTGGTATTGGTGTAGGACTGCAATGCTGAGTGACCCCTGGTGTTCTAGTGTATTTTCCCCACCCTCAATTCCAGTACCACAGTAGTGGTATATAGCGGAGCATGGCCTTTTGACCATGCTCAATACCACAGTCTGGTAAGGATGACCATGCTGATCTATGTGACTTAGCAATTTCTTGAATCACTCACTTGCGTAGATGCCTTCTTGGAGACAAGTCCAGGGTGGGAGCACATGACTTATTAGCATATGTCTCCCACCAAGAAAAAAATGTTTCATTAACATTCAGCAAGGCTGTGGGCCAGTTCTTCTTATTGCTGGACATCTTTGTGGACAGAGACTGTGTAACACTGTGTTAGGACATTTGCTAAATTGGGGAGTGGTACTGTGACATGTACATGGAGGTGTACACATTCCAGTATCTTCATGATTTTCCCCCTTTTAGCTTTTGATTCACGAATTCCCCC
>NC_056744.1:218809293-218869293 GCF_019279795.1 Protopterus annectens | reverse complement strand
ATAAAGTAATCATTGTTGTCATAAACAACAGGCTTTTGGTAAGCCCATAAATGAATAATAAATTAGCAATGTATTACACAGTAGGAGAAAATTCAATATTTGAAATGGAAAATGTGTCATGCATAAAGTCAAAATGTAAAATGCCAAATTCATGCTCACTAGAATGTAACTAAACAAAGTATTTAATAAAATGAAAATGATACACAAGAATAAGTGTTTTGGGGGCATACATCTGACAAGTCTTGATACACATGGGTGCAACACAGAAAACATATACAGCAAACAGATCCTGCTAACACAGAATCAGCAGGAAAGCATCCATCAATAACAGAACTGTATGTCAAATCTTAAAATGACATGCATAACCATTTACTGCCTGTATTGTTCTTTGGATCTCATATTCAAGATTTCTCATTTTATATGAAAATTTTAAAACAAAAATCAAACATATAGTGCATTTTTACAACTCATACTGCATGCACATGTATGCAGCAGAATGCAAAATGCAGAAATATTTCCTATCAGCAAACACATCCAACGTTGTTCTCTACATTTCACTGTTTATATTATGAGGGATCTGAACTGTACAACGCAATCTGCCCTCTAAAATTATCACTAATAAGTTAGGGCATGTTTTGGCTCAATGACCATTTAGCTGAAATAGCTGAATAAATGATGGTACTTCAGGGTAAACCCTTCCCTGCAGTTCCCATTGTGAAATAACTATGGCTGCTCTGTGGTATAAAATGGCTGGGGGCTGAATGTGGCATGGCTGACCCAGGTTAGATTCTGAGGCTTTAAATGGCTTTTAGGAAGGATTGGGACTCCACAGCTTTGCAATTCTTGGTAGAGTGCCATGTAGTCAGCTAGTCTCAAGTGGTCTTCTGTGATTCTGTGACATCAGTAAGACTTGTTGATGGGACAGATTTGTATCTCAGAGACTCCCCCTTCTGTAGAATAGATTCCCTCTCCACGTCAAGCAGAGTACCTTATTATCCCTTTTTAAGCACAACTTGGATAACTGAATGGGGAACAGAAAATACACCCCTGGGATTCCATCTGTGTCCCTGCTGGACAGGGGCATAAGGTGTTGACTTGTCAGAACATGGGCTAAATTCTTGAATAGGCTTGTAAGGGTCTCAGGACCAATAGCCTATTAACTTCCTATGATCCCACGATCCTATGAATGATCAACCAAATAGGACTAAGAGATACAATTTGATATCCATCCTTATATTCTGCATCTATTCACTCCATGATTATATATACAGCGTGCAAAAACACTATGAAATGTTTTACTACATTATTTAAGTGCAGCAGTGATCTCTGTCATATATTAAAGCATCTGTAATGCTCCATAGATGTTATGCCTTAACTTTATAAAATCATACCACAGTGTAACATCATCAGGGAAACTGACTTACAATTGAATGAAGTCACTTTTCATGGAATGAAATCCAAGGAATATACCCATGAGTTTTTAAATTTACTTTCTTGTCAGTACCATGATTTCATTATAATTCTTAGTGCATGTATATTTGCAGAATTAAAACAGATTCTAAATACAGCTAAATCACTAAATCAAACTGATAACATTATAAGTAGTAAATATAACAAAAAAACCACACACACACAAATAATGGTGAATAGGTGATGTAGCATAGAATACGAAATTACATGAAAATCTTTATTTTTCCAGTACATCATAGTCTAAATTCATCTTACATTATAGGGGTTGGATTCAGAAAACATCATGGGGGGGGCTAGATCCAGAAAACTTCCCCGTATCATACTAAGTGAATCCAGCTGACAAGCAGTTACATGCAGAGTTTGCAAAATTCATAATATGTGGCTAGACCAAATAACATGGTTCATAGGCTCATAGATGTGTACTATGCCACAAGGGCCTTTTTAAGCCTAGCCATGCATCCCGAATCTCTGACAAGTTCTGACACTCTTGATAAGTGTAAGCATGGGCTTGGGAGATGAACCATTTTCAGGTTACCTGTTTGCATTAGAGACATAGGTGCTAAACCAGGGATGACGTTCTAGTTTCTCATCCAATTGTCCAAGTTGCACTTGAATTAGGTTAGGGAGGAACTCTACTGCACATGGATGGGAGGCCTGTTCCATAGACCGGGTAGTCTCTGATCAGTCACAGTGTATGCTAATGACTCATAATGAGGTGCCAAGCATGATAATGAGGCAAAAGAAGATGGAGGAATGATTCAGAAACATTTAAATGCTGCACAACATAGCTGTGCCCATTGTGTATTTGAGCTCAGACAAATATTTATGTTCAGACTGAGTAACTCTTTGAGTAATCTTAGACGTTGCCACTGTTCCAGCAAATGTATATTGGCAAGAGGCTCTTATTTCCACTGCTATGCATGACGGTACACAATGTTGACCCCTGAGGCTCAAGGTCATCTGCTAAACATTTCATGGCCTCCATGGCACCAACATAGTGGGTTGTTACTCTGTTGACAGGGACACCATATAAGAAACTGTGGAAATGTGTCAGCCTCATCTGCAACCCTGAGAGAGTTGTGGATTTCCTATCCCAGTGGATACCAAGATATATATGGCTTTACATAAATGATCTACAAGAACCTTACACTGACATACTGGGGGCACAGTGGGGGGTGTCTCAGGCATCTAACTTGAGAATACACAATCAATTTCTTGATGCCATGCTTCAACATGTGAGGAAAGCATATGTGATTCTCACCTACCTTGGAGGAGGCAGCCAACACCGTAGAAGAAAGCACGTGTGCTGTATCTTTAAGAAGCATTTCAAGGACTGAATGTGTAGTATAAATAGCAAGCACCTGCTAGCTTCAGTGCTATTTTGAGAGTGCAGCCAAAGACTGAGAATGCATGAGTGTAATAGTTAGTTTGTATATAAGTTTACCTAAGTATTAAGCCTCAATCCTGAAGTGTTTATAGAGCTGCTTGAACAGAATTTATGAAGTCTCATCTATTGTATCCTGACTAGATGAGCAACATGGTCACCATCATGACATCATGCAGGATTTCTATAATATAGCCTTTTACCATCAGGTATTTGGAACTATAGACCATACTCACATTGAAATAAAGGCCCTGCCTCATGAACTGAAAAGGAGGTATATGAAATGCAAATGGTATTGTGACTTCTCCACACTGGGCCAGTAATCAAGGAGCCTGTATCCTCACCACTGACACTGGAGAGGGACATTCATTTGGAATACAAATTGATGCACTCAGTATTATTTCCAGATGCAGCTCTCTGCACCAAGTGCCATTTCCCTTAAGAGCACATGGGGAATGCAGTCAGCCCAAGGTCTGGGTTTCTTTTTATCTGTCTTCCTCCAGGGTTCCAATAAGACTCCCCATTAGTACAGCTGTAGGGATAGGTCCTCAACCGACTGTCCAAGCCAAGTCCTCCAGCACCTTCTGTGTGAAATCAGTGCTTTGTGTCCTTGCTTCAAGTAGCTGACACACACACTGTGAGATTTGATTTTTCACAAACACACACACACACACACACACACACACACACACACCTGAGAAAGATTGGCACAGATGTACCTGCTGTGCATCCTTCTGATTGGAGTATAAGGTAGTTATCACTGCCACCAGACACTCCACAATCAACTACTCTACGGCCCTTAACAAATGGTGTCCAATTATAGTGTGTATTATTAATACTAATACAAATGGTAGCAGCTGACTAAGACAGCTAGGCCTTCTGGGGTGGCCCACACAGTGTCATCAAATAAATATAAGCACTCTCAAAGGTTAAAATACTTTCTTAAAGGATCAGCCACAATAAAAAGTTTTAACTATATTAATAATAAATAATAAAATAACATGAAACTACTGAATATATATTTACAGTGAACCACAGAGTTCAAATCACAGGAAGTATTGAAAATAACATTGATGGACAGACTCAGACAAATAAAGAAAAATAATATCTAAACTAAGCATCAGTATATTTTCCTGACTTAATCTAGGAGAATTACTATTCCCTATTTACTTAATAGAACAAGGCAGATGATGTAGTAAATGGTCCTTCCTGTTGCCAGGTCCAAGAGAGAATATTCAGTACTGAGAGATTTCTCTTTGTAATACCTAAAATTTTCAAGACTGCTGGTAGAATGACCTCATCTGGTCACCTGACTCAAAGTTCTTACACTATTCCCCTTTGAAGCTTGAGACAGGATATTAGCATATATGTGATAAGATGTATATCTAAAGTTTTGCTAATGATTATACCAGTGCCTGGGGCTTCCTCTCTTTTTACTGAGCTAATGAACAAAGGCTTCTTCCAGACCTGCTGTCTCCGATCCTATTAAGAGCTGTCAGACAAGCAGTTCCATGGCCCAACAGGTGGTCCAATTAACAGTATTTTTCTTAAAGTAAGAAGTAAGCTGGTTGCTTAACCCCTTCTCTTCCAGTGTCTTTTTCTAACATATATACATACAGTCTCACATGTATATTTTTTCTCTGCCCAACAGGACCCACTGTTGATACATTCTTCTAGCAACTTTACAAACACATTTTGATTTTTAAATGCCATACAGTTATAATGCATTTGTAACATAAGTGTCTGTACAAATCAGTTTGATATTCAAATGGCATACAGTTCTAATACATTTATAACATAAGCATTTGTGCAAACCAGTTTGATATTCAAATGCCATATAGTTCTAATACATTTGTAGCACAATTATCTTGCATAAATCAGTTTGATATTCAAAGGACATACCACTCTTTACAGAACTCCAGCTGGCTATGCTGGCACTAGCCCATAATCACAAGTATACCTCCATCAATTGCCAAGTAGTCTATAAAGCACAGAGTATCAGGCAGTTATCATGACTCCCACATTCAACATCATCAACAAGGTGCCCCTGTGTAAGTTGTTTGTTAAGGGTTACCTCCTAAAGGGTAATCTTGTTGATGATGCTAAATATGCCCTAGGACTGTGGTTTATGACACTGATAAGAAATCCACAAAATCAAACAGACCATGGGAACAAATGTACACAATCACACACCAAAAACATTATTGAGCATGAATTTAGGCTGCTGAAGGCATGCTTATGCTGTCTGAATTCATCTGGTGGTGCTCTGCAGTATGACCCTGTCACATATGTAAAAATAGTGTATGTGTGTGCAATGTTGCACAATATTAGAATTACAAATCAGTTACACCAGGATGGACACTTACAGGGCCAGCAGTTCCAAAACAATAGGGAGTGGAGGCGTTAAGGGATGATCATGCAAGATGGAGACAGGCACAGTATGATGTGGAAGTAGGAACGAGTCAGTGGCTTGCACAAAGCTTCACAATGTAGTCTATGAAAGTTAGGAAGACACACTACAGTAAACATGATGTATGCAAAACCAACATCAGGCTGTGCTCTAGCCATGCATAGGCTGGCTATGCTGTGTATCAGTCATAGTTATCCCAAGCAACAATACACAAAGGGCAGGGCAGACCACAATTATCATTTGCACAGGTGGAGAAGGGACTAAAGGACTGCATGTCTTTCACAGGGAAATGTGTGAGTGCTAAAAGAGTATGAAAGTAAAAAGTATTTTAATGTGAAATAGTAGCACAGTGGCGGGTTAATATTTTGAAAGGTCTTGGTCAGTGGCAGTGTATGATGTGCTGAAGGGCTGGGGTGATGTAATTGTGGGTCTGAAGGGACATAGCATTAGCAGCAGTTGCAACATTGTGTCTTGGTCTGCTGGACATGTCTAGGACATGCAAGATAGAGGGTTTACATCCCATGCATGGGTCCTGAAATGAGAGCTAGCACTGCTAGGACTAGCACTGAAGGAACCAAGACCCTGGCTATATGCCTGTGTGCTGCATGACCTCTAGTGACACCTTCCAACAGATGTGTCAGAATGATGGTAGACATGAGCATAGAGATGGACTCCCCTGGGAAAAGACAACTCTACAATAGATTTTGCTGTGAAAGTGCTAGCATTGCAAGAGTGGGATCTCACTCACCCACAGAAGAAAATGGCTAATGTTTGTGGATGTAGCACATGGCCAGCTCCACAGATGGCCCCTAGTCCTTGGCAGATGAACCAGGAAAGACACTGCATGTTTCAGTGTGTGATTCAGTCTTTCCAAGGAAACACCGTGATGGGATGTGCACTCCTGTAGTTTACCATGCACTCCCTGGATCATGCTCACTATTCCCTACCATGACTATTGTTGAACTAGCCCATGCCACCATGATGGCCCTGCACATACATTGGGATGTGGCTACTGACAGACACAGCAACCTTGGGGGGGTCAGTAACCATATCTCCAACTAGCAGCATTCCCAACTCCTGTGTGCGGCCCTCTCTGCCCAGGGGTGATAGCAGCAGCTGGAGACATCTGTCTACTGTGTGGCACACTTTCCTGATTGATAGAGTCCCCATCAACCTGTCCTCTCTCTCTGATGTCTGAATAGCTTGGGGATCCTCAGGCATATAGGATGAGTCCATGGTCTATGCTAGGAGGTATTGATCACATTCCCTAAGTCCAGAACACACTCTGTGCTCTCTGACTGTGTCACATCTTCCCTGGCATCCCATCAGAGGTTGCAGATCCTCCAGCATCAGACAGGCTTGACTTTCATAGTTGTGATGTTGGATAGAGACTCACCTAGGAGTATGCAAAGACACAAAATATCCAGTGTAAGTATGATCCACCACCACAACTGCACAGGCAACTGAATTTTTACAGCTATGAATATGATAAAAACTGATATCCTATGATCTTACCTTGTGGATGGGGTTTTTGAATGACAGCTGTATCTCTATACCATATTTCAGAGAGATTTAATTAAGTTTCATATTGGCCAAGGGATACAGAGTTCTTGGAATTATTGATATGGTGAAATAAGACTACATACCTGGAGTAAATGCAGTGGATACATTCTGGGGTCTGCACAGCTCTGTCTTAACATCAGTGCCATACTGTGGGACTCAGTGGAGATGGTACTTCCTTTCTGAGAGGTCAGACACTCCTCTGTCTCTGTAAGAGGTAGTAAACTGGATAGCCTTTCACTTGTTGCCCTACATTCCCATGCTGCAATTTCTGTTCTGTGGGTGACACCCAGCAACTGCATTCACATTGATGACAATCATATAACAGGCATGGTCATTGTCGGACTGGTTGGCTGCATGCACTTCAAAGAGCCATTGACCATGGAGATGGAGGTCCTGGAGTGCCACCTCATTCTCCATACCAGTGAATTTTGTCTGATGTATGGATGTTGATGTCCCAGTAAATTAGTCTTTTTCTGTTTGCCAAGTTTTACAGGCATTGCTCTGTTGGAAAACAGTATAATTAATTGGTCAATGTTAAAAGATCAATTTTTTAAATAGTCAAATTTCATATGCTTGGACTCATATGATCGACTATTTAAAAAGTCAAACATATCCCTATTCACTTAATCGGTGAATTGTCCTGAGATTGTGGTACAATGAGGATTAGGAAATATGTCCTTTTCCCCACTGTAGTGCAATCTTGGAGTTGTTATATATAATTAGCAGGGGGTGTGTGGGTTCCATTCCTGCTAAATGCTGTTTTTCAGTTTTTTACATATAACCAATAAACGTTGACAACAACCAACAAAGATCCAAACCAGTACCAAGCACTCGGGTGGCAGCAGGAGCAAAAACGCCAACAGTGATAAAGCAAATATGCTTCAGTTTATTCCACAAACCACAGATATGAATGAACAATCCAAAACAGTGCAATACAACTCTGTATAAAGCACTGGTACAAGACTAAAACAGTTTGTTGCAAACAGATGGTTTAGCGCTTTCATCTGACAAGTGCAGATTTCATCAGAACCATGTTTTCTCAAACTCATCAGTTTAAATAACCAACTTTTTGGCGCCAAAACCTTAATCATTAATTCAATATACATATCGCCGAAACACTTTTCAATCAAAATGTACTGTACATTGGTATTCATACAAAAATATATATATAACAAATGTTACAAATTGTTTAGTACCATACAATGGATGTGTTTAAAATTAATTAAAAATTTTTTAAAAAGTACATAATCCCTAATGGATGTCTTAATACTGTGCTATCAAATAAACCTTTCATAATAATTAATTAACTTATATCATAACATATCCTACCTAATTACACTAATTTCTATACACTGATAATATGTCCTATAACCTTAAAGTGCCCTATGAAAGGTGTCTATCACTAAATAGTGTATGTATCTATATGAAAAAACACTAAAGAAAGGATAAAAATAATACCAAGGTATACTCAAATGAGTATCAAATTATATTATAACTACATAAATACTTACTTGGAAAATTACATAAAAAGTTGCATAAAAAATAATGCAATATAAAGTGATGCATACAAAATGACAATTTGTAGTCTAAAAAAGGAGTGTTGAATGGGAGAGCTGCTGCAGTGAAGCTGATGGTGCTAATGTAGGTAATACCTAAAAGTATGTATTTAAAACTCATGGGCATCCTAAAATCAAAAAGGGCTTGATACTGATATAATCATTAATTCCAGGATGCGTAGTTGCATCTAAAAGTATTTGCCATCTACTTTCCATAGCACCTAATTTAGCTTTCCAATTTCCATTCTCCACCGTACTCACTACATGATCCAGAATGGCAAACTTGAACCCATGTTCCTTACCTTTCACTGTGATATGTTTACTCAAGGCGTTTTTTACATCACCTTTTTTCATCTTATAGGTGTGTTCATATATCCTAGTCTTAAATTTTCTTTCAGTTTTACCTACATAATATGCGTCGCACATGATGCAGGTCGCTAAATACACTATCCCGTGACTATTGCAGTTTCCAGTTTTGAAGGTACATATACTATGTATACTATTCATTAATTTTATACTATACTGCTCATTGATAAATGGGCATTGTTTACACATGCCACACTTTTTTGTACCCTTTAGTTTATTACATTTCCTTTTAGTATTTTTGTTACTTTCTATCATTCTTTTTTTTTTTTTTTTTTTTTTTTTTAAATTACAACCAGTTTTAAATGTAATACTAGGAGTTTTACCCACAATGTTCATAGCTTCCTCATCAAGGTTGAGGACATGCCAGTGTCTAAATAAAATTTCCTTAACAAAATTGGCAAATGGATTATACATGACTACACATACCCGTCTATTAAATATTTCCTTTGGGTGTTTTTCCATTTCAATTTGCCCTAATAGGGGTTTATATTTCTTTCCCCATTGGGTTTTTACATAGTTGGTAACATCAGTAACCATATCACTAGGATATCCTCTTTCTCCAAATAACTTTTGTATTGTTTCTAATTCTTTAACCATAAAGTCTCTAGTAGAAGACATCCGGGCCGCCCTCACACATTGTCCTTTTACTATATTCTTGAACATATGGGGTGGATGACAGCTCCCATACTGAATATAGTCGTTGGAGAATGTGGGTTTTCTATACAATTGTGAGAAAAACCCTTTATTGTCAGAACCAATGAATGTATCTAAATAAGCTATTCCCTTTTTCTCTATGGTATGGGTGAATTTTAAAAAATCAGTTGTGTTGTTAATATAATTAATAAAGGTCTGAATGCTTTCAGTTTCTCCCTTCCACACTATTAGTATGTCATCTAAAAATCGTGTGTACATAGACATATGTTTAAAGTATTCACTGGTAAATATGAATTGATTCTCCCATTCGAGCATTACCAAATTTGCAAATATTGGCGCACAGGATGCACCCATTGCAACTCCCCTTGTCTGTCTAAACGTTTCCCCTAAAAATTCAATATAATTGTGGTCCAGAATAACTTCCATCATGCTCAAAATTAGCTCTATTTTGTCCCACGTGCATCCTGAATATTTTATCAAACTCTTGTTGAAAAATTCTAAACCTATATCCCTGGGTATACAAGAAAATAGGTCCTTCACGTCCACTGTGATGAATGTTATATCTTCATCCCATATTTCATTATTCAACTTATTTAATAGATTCCACGAGTCCTTAAGAAGATGTGGGACTTTATCATAAATATGCTTTATCCAGTGGTCCACTGTGACACCTAAATTAAATGTTTTAGACTTAGACCCTGAGATAATAGGTCGATATGGGGGGTCCTGTAGATTTTTGTGGATCTTGGGGATGCCTATAATGTGTGCCAAAATGGGGTATTCATTCCTTACAAAATTATATAGCTCTTCGGTAATTCTATTGTCCAGTAGATACCCTTCAATAATCAGATCTATCCGTCTATGACCAATGTTGATCTGGTTCCTAGAGATAGCTTCATAATTGCCTGACTCAAATAGTATATCATGAATTTTCTGTTGGTATTCACTTGTGTATGTTACGACAATCCCCCCTCCCTTGTCAGGTTTCATAATTCTGACTTCGTTATTAGAAATTACATCAGTTAGCATTTTCCTTTCTTTTTTAGTCAGATTGTCTTGAAAAGAACATTGTGGTTCTACTCCTTTCTTAATCCTATTGTAAGCCGCGTATATATCTCTGCAAACTGCTTGTTCGTACAAGACCACCTGTGCATTGTTAGGAGGGATGTAAGTACTTTTCTTCACTAGTTTACTAACATTACCCGTCCTGGATCCATCAATGTCTTTAAAATGGAAGGCCAAATTCATTCTACGACAGTGTAATTTTACTTCTTTTATTGTATCAAATAAATTAAACTGTCCTGTTGGGATGAATTTCATCCCTTTACTAAACAATGAAAACAATTCTTCCCTTATTCCTAAGCTGGTATAATTATATACCATGAATCCTTTAAAATTATGGATCTTAGGCTTACTACTAGGTATATTAGTTACAATAGGTTCCTGATTGTGTGTTTGATCGATCTCAACACTACCAGAACTATCCCATGGTATAGTGTGCTTTTTCTTGTTATCCCTATTTAATACCTTTGTTGGAATTTCTTTGGGGCTGGGAAAAACCTGCCTCCTTGAAAATTTGCTTGACCATCCTGTCTAAAATATCCACGTTTCCGTTCACTATGCTCAAGATGATCAGTATTAACTTCAGTTCTACCTTGTGGCCAGATGTATACTCGTCCTACCCTATATTGTTCGGTATCTCTCTTTATTTTATTTAATTTCCTGTTGTAAATTGTCTTAATTCTGTAACTGGCTGTCTGGAACTGCTTATAATATAAATCTTGCCATGTATCAAATTCTTTGTCCATAATAATCTCTTCATTTAATTCTTCTTACACATGCCACACTTTTTTGTACCCTTTAGTTTATTACATTTCCTTTTAGTATTTTTGTTACTTTCTATCATTCTTTTTAAATTAATTTTTTAAAAAATTTTTAATTAATTTTAAACACATCCATTGTATGGTACTAAACAATTTGTAACATTTGTTATATATATATTTTTGTATGAAAACCAATGTACAGTACATTTTGATTGAAAAGTGTTTCGGCGATATGTATATTGAATTAATGATTAAGGTTTTGGCGCCAAAAAGTTGGTTATTTAAACTGATGAGTTTGAGAAAACATGGTTCTGATGAAATCTGCACTTGTCAGATGAAAGCGCTAAACCATCTGTTTGCAACAAACTGTTTTAGTCTTGTACCAGTGCTTTATACAGAGTTGTATTGCACTGCTTTGGATTGTTCATTCATATCTGTGGTTTGTGGAATAAACTGAAGTTTTTTACATATGTTTGACTTTTTAAATAGGCAATCATATGAAATTTGATTATTTAAAAAGCTGATTGTATGACATAGATCTGGAATTAACAGCCTTTTTCCTGCAAGGCTCTTACAAATCTTAATACTATTACTATCCTCCTTGGCCGTGCAGTATGCTGTATTTGTGCCTGATGGTTAGATAACTGCATCAGCACTGTTTAAGCAAATGTTAAGCATCTAGGTTTACTGAGCACATACTCACACAAAACAATCACAGAATTGCAACTCACCAAGCACACAGGACTGTTATTATTACTATTAGAATTTTGCTAATGATATAAGTGCAGTACATACAACACTAAAATTATATTGAGCAATATCTGATTTTGAGCTCAGGGGTATGTCACCCATCTAGCTAAACAACCCCACAAGCCACTAATCCATCCCTCAATACATTTTAGTCAACACATCTAAAAGTACTTACAAACTTAAAATCCCATATAGTCAAGAGGTTGAGTAGCAAGCAGTTAAAAGCATTTGTAATACAAATGAATGAATTTGTAGGTAGCACTTACCTTATGCAAGCAGATATATTAGACTGAAACAGTTGTTTTCAAAATTCCCCCGTGGCAGGAATCAAACTCTAGCAGAAGTGTTTTCTTATGTAGTGGGATTAAGCTCTCTACTACTCATCATACTTATATTGTGTAGTTTCACCAGTTTGGGAACAGTGATTATGCTAATTAGGGTTCAGGTCATTATTGTTTTCGAAACACTCGATTTACATGACAAGCACACCTACTAAACATTATGCAGAATTCTACTCGATGATCTGCACATACCTGGGACCCTGTGAGCAGCACTACATATGTGTGGTCAGCCTGTGCATTTATAGGAGGTGAAGTGTCATTTCATATTTAACCATCTGGATATAGATTTCCTGTAGAGCTAATTTCATGAATAGCAGATACTGGCACTGAGGACTGCTATGTTTCATACTTTATACTGGAATTGTGAACCATAACAATGCAAGTACATATATTATCCTAGCCTGCCATCTGTCTTACAAGTGAGCTGGCTGTCAGTGCCTATTACAGCATGGCAGATGGGACACAAGGCCCGATTTGACTGCCAATTCTCTACCATTTTTCCCTGTGAGACAACATGGCTAGAGAAGTAGAGGGCAGTATTCCTTTTAGAGTGCAGTGGTGGTGTGGAGGAGACAAGGATATTTCTTTACTTCCCCCATAAGGATTACAACCAAAGACAAATGCAGGAGGGCTATAGTGGGCCTCAGTATAAGAGTGAAGCCTCAATTAGTTCAGCCCAGGCTGTCATTCATACAACTGGCATCCCACACATGAGAAACAGTGTGATCACCATTACAGTACAATGAGGTGCCACAATCCTGAACTTTTTGGCCGATAGAAAGACAACGCCAAAGGCGAGGCACCACCTAGGTACTGTAAGTATAAATTATGTTAAGTACACGTATAAAGTGGGACTGCATGCCATCCACAAATATTGCTTAGTGCTCTCTTTATGTCTATTGCACCTAAAGATATTGAAGCAGATAGGCAGCTGCACAACAGAAGACTGTAACACCTAATAGAGTGCCAGGATGAGTACACCTGCCCATAATATCTTAGTTTTAATATTAACAGTAGGAGGACTACATTCAAAAATGTCTAACTTTCATTCACCAGTGCCATATCTGTCATTACTGCCATAATTCAAAGGCAGCAGTATACCCGTTTAGTGTTAGGTTTGCCCATGCATCCCCTTGTACAGGAGGACAATTGGGTCAGGATGTTAAGAGTTTGTCCTCACATTTTGAGAATACTTGCAGGTTCAATCCTTCCACAGTTGTGTTAGCAAGAAAACACTTTAATGTTTATTTTTCTAATTAGTTTACCTGCAGCATTACATGCAGCAAATATGCAAGATCATCATTATTAGGTAGGTGGACATATTCCAATTTAAAAGAGAAGTTTTCTTTGCCTACTACTTATGAGTGAAATATGTATATATGTTTGAACAGCATTTATTATTTATATGTTTACATTAATCTCAGATATAAATACTACATCTCTGACTGCAGACTCTTGTTTGTCTGTCTAAATGCCTCATCACATTGATCCTCTGTCTGTCAAAATGCAAATGATGATGGCTGTCATTCAGTTCCCTCTGTTTATATATATATATATATATATATATATATATATATATATATATATATGCACATATATCTATATCTGTATAATATATATATATATATATATATATATATATGCATATATCTATATCTGTATAATATATATATATATATATATATATATATATATATATATATATATATATATATTGTCTAAGACTATTCACTGAAAGCACATTTCACTGAAAGTCAAAATGACTGTGCACAAATCACTGAAAGCTCAATTCACTGAAAACACAATTCGCTGAAACACATTTCACTGAAAGGTATATATGGCCTTTTCCTCACTGTAGTGCGACCCTGGAGTTAGTATATCTAGTAAGGGGTGTGTGGGGGGGCGTAGCCCCCCACATAGTTTGGATATATATTATGTTCAGAAAAGAGTAATGTATTAGAATTGCAAGTATCCATGTGTATAGTTCAAAATATTTAAAATAAGTGGGGGGCTATGCCCACCACACCCCCCAATGTGGGGGGAGGTGCCCCCCACACACCCCTTTACTATATATACTAACTCCAGGGTCGCACTACAATGAGAAAAAGGCCATATATAATTTTCAATGAAATGTGTTTCAGTGAATTGTGTTTTCAGTGAATTGAGCTTTCAGTGAATTGTGCACAGTCAAATGTGCTTTCAGTGAATAGTCCTAGACCCATATATATATATATATATATATATATATATATATATATATATATAGATATATATATATATATACAGGCTTGATAAATTAATGAATTTTTGTTTGGTCCAATGAGTATATTCTTATTAAGTGTATTATTCTCAGCATGGTGAGAACTTCTGATTTTCATTGTATTTGTAACTTTCCCTCCCCCATCATCTTGCTGTTATCCTCTCTTTTTTTACATACATTTATTTATTATTTAATTTCTCTCCATGGCTTTTACTATTATATGCAGCAGAACAATTACCTACACCCATTTCACTTGCAAGGCCTGTCAGCCCCCTACCTATGTCAGCAATGCCACCATCACCACAATCAGAAGCACACAGCATGCCTGGGACCCAGCCTGCCACAATTGCCTCCACACCTCCTGCCCTACCTGCATCAACTATTTCAGGTAGCCACAGACTGGATGCTGGTGCAGTTGCACCTGCCAGTAGCAGTGTAAGTGGTGGTGATGTCTTTATTATCCATATAGATGTTGTGTGGTGGGATATAATAGACAGGAGGTTGGAAAACTTGAATCAGATGTTTCTATGGTGATTTGTTGACTCACATCCCTGTCCAGCACTTGCTTTACCATCTGAGGCAGGACCTAATGGTGACAGCACCTGGGGTAGCTATTAATCTCCCACAGGGTCTCAGCTGGCAGAAACTGCAGTAGTAAACCCATTCCTGTCCCCCAACCTGATGTTTCCCTCCTTTTTGTGTTTACACTAACTTCTTTTGGCTATTCAATCCTCCTTTCACAATTGTTTTCATTCTGTTTATCTGATAACTCTTTCATCATTGTATTCCACCATCTCTCAGTGTCTGCCTGCTTTTCCCTGCTGCCTAACATAACCCTCTTACGTTCCATTTTTTTCTCATACTTCCCCAACTTTTCCTTCTCTTCAAAAATATGTCATGGGCACCTGGGGCACCTGTCCCACAAAAAAGTATTTCACTCCTTCCCCACCTCCATCCTGCTAATTACATATTTGCTCACCTTCTGTTCTACACTCTGCTTGCTTCCCTTTTTCACCTCTTTCTTAAACTCCCATTTACAACCTTTAATCTGGTACAAAATAAAAAGCACACCACAAATATACCCATACAGGAGTTTTAAATCACTTATCATTTTGTAGCCGTACTGAGCATGACAGACTGTGAAGAGCATCCTACATGCCATTTATAACCAACAAGGAATGACACTGCTTATTGTATAGCAACAATTATGTCTAATCACTCTCATCTGCTAAGTCTATTGGCTTGTGGTGCCATCAGTTGTGCAAATAAGCTGCGTGGCATTGTGCACCATGTGTAAATATGAAATAGGATAAAGCTTATATCTTTAGTCCGACTGTTGCATTGGTCAACTTGCAAGAGTATCAGTATACAGAGCTGAGGGTTCAAATCCCTATTTAGTTGTATACATTTTTCTGCTTCCTTGTTGCAAATGTGTAACAATCACCTGCTATGTGCTTCACTGACACCCTTAGTATGATTGGTTGCATGGCTCAACTTGTAAATGAAATGATTTGTAGAGTGTCAGCAAACAGAGTGGATGATTTAAATCCCCTCAGGACTGTATACTTTTTGATGTTTCTGCTTCCATTTTGCAAATGTGTAAGAATCAGCTGCTATGTGCTTCTGTATGACTGCTGCCCTGGCTCAGGTTGTAAATGAAGTGCCAATGAACAGAGTGGAAGGTTCAAATCCAAGCAGAGTTGTTTGACATTTGAATTATAATACAGTTATACTGAGGAGACTCTGCTGATGTCATAAGTGTTTTTTTTGATAAATATTGTTACTTTTGGGTACGTCACATATCCTGTTTTTACCTTTTTTTGTCTCCAATTACTTGAGAGTAATATCTGTGTGTATGTCTCATGCCTCCTTCTCCATTGTCTTCTACATCCATGAGTGTGTCACCACCTCCCTTTACAGTCTTGTATATGTTATATTTTTCTTTCTGTGGCCCTACTACCTTCTTTACTCTCCTACCTTAGGCGTAGTTCACTTACTACCTTCCTCAAGAATCTTCCCTGCATATGTGCAGCCTTAGTTTGCAAACATAGATCATAACAGAAGAATTACCAACTGTGCACACAGTTTCATGCTGGCTTCCCTCAAGGGTTGTGGTCTTTACATGTTTACTCAGCTGCTCATATTTCACTGTGGCCACAGACATGATCTTCATGCAGATTCCTACTGTGTCTACAATGAGAAACTGCTCATTGTGCACACTTGCCTGGCCTCATGCATTGTTACTGAGCCTTGGGACTCATTGCACACACATAGTAAAGAGTGCTGACTTGGTCACAATTGTGGACATGATGTTTTTCAATTCCCATGAGAATTTATTTATTTAATATTTGTTAACCAGGAAAGTCTGACTTGGAACAAAGCAAATTTTCAGCGGAGGCCTGGGGAGAAATGCTCCAGATGCATGTCTTTGAATGTGGGAGGAAACCAGAACACCAGGAGGAAGCAAGGAAGACTGCTAAATCACACTGCATTGATAAACTTTTGACGGTAGTGGTCAGTGGTGGGTAAGGCAGAATTTCATGGGCCTGACTTGGAAAGGCTTCTGTCTATTACACTGTATGCCTTGTGTTTCTGGTAAGAACTAATGATATGCAATGCAAAAATTATCCTGTAACAACAGCAAGGAAGAAATGTCAACTTTAGAACATTTATGCAATGTGACAGGAGTTTGATACCTCTGTACTGCCACAGTTGTGAATGTCTCCTTTGTTCTTTAACACTGGCACTAGTATGCTTATTTCCCAAACATCTGGGATACACTGTTCTATCCATACTGCTATAAGTACCCTCAGGAGCTAGTCTTCCCCTTTCTCACCCAACATCTTTATACTATCTGCTGTGATCACATCTAAGCCTGCTGCTTTTCCTGACTTCATATTCCATGGTGCTGTTCTTGCTTCTTCTAGGGCGAGCTCCTACTCTTCTTTCATTGTACACTGTGTCTAGTAGGGAGTGCAGCTTCTATGGGGTTTTCTTCATTCAGAAATTGCTGGAAGTAATCCTGCCATTTGCTTTTGGTGTCCTGTGAACTGCTGAGCAAGTTGTTGCTGGTGTTCTTTATGAGGTATGTCTATCTTCTTTATCTTTCTGCCTAGCAACCTGATATAGTTTCTTTGTGCCATGCCATCTAATGAGTCATTTTCCAGAAGCTGGTACAGTGCCTCTGATGCCTTGTTCTTTGTTATTGCAACTCCTTTCTTAGCCTCTGTTAGCCAACCAGTACTCCTTCCTAGTTTGGTCTGTCTTTTCTATCTTCCACTTTTTCCTGCACTCCTTCTTCCTTGTGATGACTTCCTGGACTAATGCATTCCACCACCAGATTTTCTTATGTACCTTATTTCGATATCAGACTTGGCTGTTTATCTGTTCTGTAGTCCTGGCACATGTTGTTTTGAATCGCTGCTATTCTTCTTCTTCAGCTCCACTTATCTCCTCTTCTTCTTGAGGTGCTAGGTCTTGAACTCTTGAACGTTTGTGCTATTTCTCCAGTCAACTTCCAGGGTTTCATTCTGGTCTCTGTTGACCTTAGAGCCTTCTCTGACCACTGCTTGCAGTTGACAGTGGTTTATGCTGTGGGCCAACTATTTCACTGGGGATGACTTTGTAATCATTAATTCAACCCTGCTCCCTTTTCCTTACTGGGATGAAGTCTATCTGAGTTGCATGTCGGCCACTCTTGTATGTGATCCTGTCACTGTCTCTCTTTCTGACCATATGCTGGATACTATCACTCCATTTGCCGGACAGAAGTCTGCAATGGCGTCTCTTTCTTTATTCCTGTTGCCCCACCTATATGGACACAGGCAGTCCTCATATCCTGTTGTGTCTGTCCCGATATGTGCATTTAGGTCCCCCATTATCAACACCAATTTGTGTTGTGGTGCTTTATCTAGTAGGTCCCACAACTGCTGTCTGAATACATTATTTTCCTTACTATCATACCCCTGCTGTTGGGCGTAAGTTGAGAGTATGAATATTGCCCTATCATTAGGCTGGTGTCTGATTGAAATGAGTCTGTTACTAATTCTAATGACATTCCTCACTGCCTTTTGAAGCCTCTCCCTCACAACAATTCCCACACCAGTTTTAGCTTGTCCTTCTCCTGAGTAGTAGACTCTGGATCCCAAGACAAGTGTTTTTGCTGCACTGCCCTTCCATCTTGTCTCCTGGATACATAGGATGTCCAGCCTCCTCCTCATTATATCATCCACTTCCAAGTTCCAGCCTGTCAGTAAACCTATACTGATTGTAGAATGATCCAGTTGTATTCAAATACAAAAACTACCCTCTCACTAACATACAAACCAATGATATGCAAATAAAATTTTAAGTTTCTAGAGTTACAACTTCAAGAAATTTTGTTAATGTTCTCAGTCTTTCTTATAATGGATGTATGATAATATAGTTCATGAATAATCAAAGAAGCACAGAACTTACTGTCACAATCCCCCATACCAAAAAAAAAAAAAAAAACAACTGTAACAAACCCTTTCCATATGAAGTCCAGAGACATGGAAATCTCTACCCCACTTCAAGAGATACGTACCATGCAAAATTTTATAGCATTCAGTAAAACTATTGAGACTTTCCTTAAAAGTAAAATGATGTGGAACTTCTTCCACGCTTGATATTCTGATACAATATGAGGCACCTTAAAATAAATGTTGCCTGGTGACACAAAAATATATACCAAAATATAGTAAAATACATACCTGTCTGATATCTCATTTCTTGCTTAATAAGTACTTATGATGTAAATAAAACAGTGAGTACTTTCAGTTTCTATTCATATAGCTTGCATACACACTGTGCTACCTACATGGATATATCTATATTTCTAGACATACAGTTATCTTATCTGTACTACTAATACATATATGTGAGAATATTTTTATACTTATATGATTACTCAAGTACACTAAAGTGTGCAAGCAACAAAGCACAATTACATTGATGCTAGCACGTTCAAAACAAACTTAACAGAACAAAATAAACAAATAAGTACTGAACAGTAAGTGATCAAAAAAAATGAAAACAGAAACCTTAATTTTTCAATCACTTAAACCTAACCCTAACAATCACCTTAGACCAAATTTGCCTGAATAGTGATACTTTTAGAGAAAGGGGGTTTCATAAATTACTGTGTAGGGTTATGTTTAGGGGGCAGGAACATGGTTAGGGTTAGCACACGAGTAAGGTGAGGTGGGTGTCCCACCACCCTTACCTCCTACTTCATCAGCTCATTAGTTAACTAATTCAGAAACTCACCTTGTTCTACCTGAGAATATAATGATTATTTCAATGGAAAAATGTTAGCACACATACCACACTGCATAGTATAACTAGCTAAATGACAGTTTTGAACAAAATGTCCAAACTGATTGTGTTTGAAACAGTCTACTTGATCCATTTTATGTTCAGTTCCAAATTTTCTTCTGGTCTTCATTTTTAACGTCAATTGAGGATCTTCCATTCCCCAACTGGTACTCCAGTGTTAGCCTTATCATACTTCCTGGATGAATGAGGATCGGTCACTTCTTGTGTAGGGATAAACGACAAATCAGCATCGAGAACATGTATTTCCACTTTTTAAATGAGTTGATTAGTGGTGGGTTTTTTATCTGACACCAGCTGTCTTATAGTGCCCGGCAGGCCTCTCAAGAATCGGTCAATGACATTCACCTTCACAACCTTTGGGGCACTACTTACCTCTGGCTGTAACCACTTACTAGTTAGAAGAACAAGGTCAAACATCTGCAAACAAGATGACTTCTTAGAAGTGTACATTCAGGCATGTAACCTTTGAGTCTTCAAAACAGGTGTCATTCCACTGTGTGATATAGTTTCTGCCTTCCATTTCTTATAATTATTAACATTCATAAAACCTTGGTAAGCTTACTGTGCTTCCCCAGAAAGAAATGGAGTAGCAGCCCTAGCCCACTCAGGTTTAAGCCAGCCCTGTCACACTTGTGAAATGTTAGTAGAAAGGCTTTTACTTCATCATGAGCATTCATTTAATGTAGGAAGGAACTGTCACTAATATGATATACTGTCAGTGCAGTCATACCCACTGCACTACAAGCTCCTGTAGCTGTTGTTTGGGTCTCCACCAGAGATTTATACTTTTCTTGCAGGGCTAATACACTGCGCTGGAGTACAAAAATATTCTGCTGAACTGCTTCTACATTTTCAGTTATTCTTAAGCACAGAGTCAGATTTTCTTTCTGGATGCACTGTTGTAAAGTCTGTTGCTAGTAACTGGTTTTATGAAAACACTTAATATGATGTAGCACTTCTATGCGCATGACATATTGTATCGACATACCAAATAACCCTTTTACCACCACAAGGTTTCCCTTATAAAATAAATACAAAAATGACCCTCTCACTACCTCAGGGGTTTTCCTTTTGGAAATATACAAAGAAATGATAAACAAAATTGTATGTTGTCTAGAGTTGCAACTTTAGGAAATTATGTTGGTGTTCTCACTCTTCTTATAATGGATGTTTTCAATCCTTCTTATAATGGATGTATGATAATACAGTTCACAAATAATTTTGCCAAAACTGAGTGTATTACCACTTGTTACTATTAGCAGTCTAAATATGCAATTATCAAAAGACAGGAGAAAGCCGACTGGGGTGGGGGACAGGGAGCACACATTTAACAGTTTTTGGCCTGTATTTGATATAGCTCAAGATCACATTTTGCTGGCACTCTCCACCATATATGCTATCTTGAGGCTTGTTGGCCTAGGACTGGGGAATAAAACAAACACAGTCTTGTTTTTTAAAGAAATGCTAATTAACTCTTACTGAATTTTACCAAACAGCAGAGTGTTTTCATTCAAACAAGCAAGAATACCAACAGTGAGTTGTCTAAATCAGTCTTTTGAATGAAAACAGTTTATTTCAATCCCTTGATTCATAATGGGAAATAATACAGTTTTAACATGCATTAATAGCTATTCCTCATCATGATTATTTTACTACTAAAACAGTAGCTTTTAACATAAATGATTCAGTATTTACATTCAACTATTAAACAAAATACAAAAAACAGCTTATGTGGTATTGTATAATAGACAAAAACCATTGTATTACCTTGATGTAAATTTCAACTTTTACAAGGAAAATTATAGCACAGTGCCTAAAATCATAAACATGTATGGAGCATATGAACATATGACATGGAGTATTAAAGTATAATCATTTGACTGTCTGTTAATTATAGTAAACATATGAGGGCTCCTGTACCAATTAAAAGGTATATGCAAAGGTGTTGCACTAACTTTGTGTAAGACTGATTATTAACAGTATAATATAATGGAAACTGTTAATAAAGAATTAAATGAATATGGTAACATGAACAGGTCTGTACGACAGCTAATACAAGCTGCACATTAACTCAAAGAGTAATGGATCAGTTGCAACATGTATGCAGAAAAAAATAGTACCCATATATTGCTTGATATAGGGCAGGATTCACAAAGGCTTGCACGGAGTGTAAGAGACGTGCAACACTCCATGCAAGCCTCGCGATCCAGGAACAGCCCTAAACTCGTGTAAGAGACCAGCTAAAACGTCTCTTACACGGACTGGGCGTGGACATGCTAAATACCTCACTTGCATCCGAAAGGTATGCAAATGAGGTATATTAGCGATCCACGAAGCAGAAACCAGTCCGTGTAGGAGACTTTTAGCTGCAGAAATGTACTCAGTTGACAACTGAGTACATTTCTGTAAATCCACAACGGAGCGATGTCAGCTCCAAAAAGGTTGCATATGAGTCAGGCAGCATGCCAATGGCCAAATATGTGGCCATTGGCAAGATAACCCGATGCAAAACTATTAAAAATATAATTTTTTTTTTTCGGTGATCGCCCATGTTTAAACCCAGCGCAGCCCCGTGCAAACGGGCTGCGCTGTATAAAACATAAAAATGAAGGTTATAAACCCACAAATGTGGGTTTTATGCAATACATGGATTTACAATGCAGGGACTAGCAGACTAAAACCAACATGGCCACCGTGTAGTGGTTGCTAAGGGGGGAAGATGAGTCTAAGACATGTAACTAAGCATTAGTAGGCAATCTCGTGTAAATGAGGGTTCGGATACTGAATCTCACAGTCACATACCAAATGAGCACAGTCTGAGTAGTGTAAGAGATACAAAAGGGGGAGGAATAGAGTAGGAGATAGGTGACATCACAGGGGGGAATGGTAGAAAGAAATGCAGTTCATTGGAGGCCAGTGTAACATGACAGATGACAGGCACAGATCATGGAAAGAGGTGTGCCACTAGATAAGTCATGGAAAGTCAAGAAATGGAAGGTGTACACTGTAACCTACACCAAAGTTTCTTGCTGGCCGCAGCATGCACATGCAGCGCCATGAAGCACGAGTAGGACAGTGTGCGCGTGTGTAAGGCAGTGTGAGCATGTGGGAGCATGTTGGGAGATGTTTAACACTGTTTGCGCGGGTGTGCACGTGTGTAAGGCAGGCTGAGTATGTTGGAGGCTGTTGGCAGACGTGGAACAGTGTTTGCGCGGGTGTATGCACGTTTAAACCCGAATAAGTAGATTCTGAACCGTGTAAGCACGTGTGCGCGCGTGTAAGCCACTGTGAGCGTGTTTCAGATAGTATGCAAGTTGCTCCCCCCTGAAGAAACAGAGAGGTAAAAGGAAGCAACAGATTTAATAGGAAGCTAGCAGGGATAACTGCTGAAGCTAGCAGGTGAAAACAATTAGAAGCAGGCAATTACACAGTCAGAATAGTAGCCCAGCCCAGCACTTAAAACTCTGCAAACAATAGTGCAGGATGTTTCCATTAAGAGACACTGCAAGACAGGAGTGAGCTAATAGAAGTGAAAACTGAAAAAGCTTCACTCAGAGCAGAAATGTTAGGGGCTGCCATAGCTGTCATAATGAGACATAGGTGACTTGCTGAGGGTGGTGACAATGCAGATGGTGCCAGTCAACCCACAGTAAGGAGACGGAGAAGACTGTACAAGCTCAGGGTCACCTACCACGGGTTACATGAGCTGGAGATAGTAGAGTGCTATAGAGTGGACAGAGAGCTCCTGCAGCAAATTGTTGAGCTGTGCAGGCCACGCCTCACACACAGAACCCAAAAAAACCCAAGGGAAAAGGGGGGAAAACCCATCCCCAGGGGGGAAAAACCAAAGGGGTAGGGTTTGGTTGGGGCCCCTTTTAAGAATTTTTAACCCTGGGGGCCAAAACCCCAGGGGTCCCCTTCCAAAAGAGGACCAAAACCCTGGGGGGAAAATTGAATTTTGGGGGGATAATTTTTCCCCAACAGGGCTTTTCATTCCAGGGGGTCCCCCCCGGGGGGGAAAACACCCCAGTTCCCTTGGAAAAAAATTGGGCCCCAATTGGCCCCAAAGGGGCCCAAAAAATTGCCCCGGGTTGGATCAATTTTTTTAAAAAAAAATTTTCCCCAAAATGCCCCCGGTGGGGGGGGTATTGGGCCCAAAGGGCAAAAAAATCCGGTCTCCCTTTCCCCAAAAGCAAAAATAAGCCGAAAATTACCCCCCCTGAGGGGTAACCTGGGTTTTTGCCCTTATAAAAAACGGGCCCAAAAATATGAAAATTTCAAAAAAAAAGGGGGGCCCAAAACCCCAAAAGGGCCAAAAGGGGGTTTTGGAAAGGGGCCCGGGGGGTTTAAAAAAAAGGGGGGCCTTTTAAAACCCCAAAAAATTTTAAAAAAAAACCCCGCCAAAAAAAGGGGGCCCCTTTTTCCCCCCTTCCAAAAATTCCCCCAAAAAAACCCCTTGGGGCCCCCAAAAGGGTTTGTGTGAATTGCCCCAGGGCATTTTTAATAATGTTTCGGCCCCCCCAATTTTTTCACAAAATTCCCAAACACCCCGGGCATTTTGCCCCAAACCGGGGGTTCCCCAGACCTTTTCCAAAAATGGGGCCCATCCCAAAAGGGGAACCTATGGGGTTTCAGGTTAGGGATGGAAGTGAGAAACCCTCAGGAAAGACCAACCTGAAAAAAGGAAACCATTGACCCACCCGGCCAAAACCCACGAAAAAATGTGAAAGATGGTTTTTTGGCCCCCTAAAACCGGGTTTTGGGAACCAAAAAGGTGGAAGTTGCAGAAAAACACACCAAAACATTTTAACCCCAAAAAGCCAGGTGCGGGGTATGCTACAAATAACCAAAAAAACCCTCAGCAGGACCGGCAGGGGCGGGGCCCAGCCCCCCCAAAACCATCAAGGAAGGGGAAACCCCCAAAAAGGAAAAAACCTGGGAAGCCGGGCCCCATAGGCCAAAACTCCCAAGTAGCCCTCCTTGGAAAGAGGAAAATTGCCCCATACCGGTAAAAGGGGAAACCCCAAAACCCCCCAAAAAATACTTTTATAGTAACCGGGGGATAAAAACCCAATTGACCCAACCTGCTTAAAACATGTCGGGGAGGAGAAGGTAACCACAAACCCACCCCAGCCCCCCTAGACCTTTTAACAATGAAAACCCCAAAACAAAAAACAAACAAAACCGGGGGCCTTTAAAAAAACCACCCCCAACCCCAAAGCATGATGCCCAAAACCTTAAACAAGAAGAACAAAGTACAAAATTGGTGGAAACAGTAAAGGCCAAAGGGGAAAAAAATGTGTTACAGGGGGGAAATATGCTGAAGGGAAAATGTCCCCACCACCGCAAAAGGGGGGCATGCCCTTTATCCCAAAAATGCCCCAAAAGGATCGGCAAAAGGCGCGAAAAACCCCCCAACCATCCCCGGGGGAATTTATAAGTCCCCCCAAAACAAAAACCCAACCCTCTGGTTTCCCCGGGGGGATGGAACCTGTGTAATCCCCCCCAAAAGAAGAGGGTACAAACACAAAGATTTTTAAACGCCACATTTAAGTGTAGTCCGGGGCCCTTAATGGCTGGGAAGGTCAAGCAGAAAACCCAAACCTTTTTCCCGGGGTCCACCCTTGTGCTTGGTACGGAAAAATTTTGGCCCCTAAAAAAGGAGGGTGTAGGAAAGGAAAAAGGAAAACCCCCCACCCCCATTTTGGTAAAACAAAAGGGAATGGAAATCCAAATGGTAAATCCAAAGGGCCCCCTAAAATTTCCCTTATAGCCTTGGCTGCCGGGCCCAAACCTGTCCAAACCAGGAACAGCACCTGGTTTTTCCAATACAGGGTTTATCCCCCCCAAACCCCCCAAAACTTCAAAAAAATACCCAGAAAATACCGGAAACTTGACAAGCCCCAAAGAGGGAAAAACCCAGTTCCATAAACCAAAATGCCCAGGAACAAGCCCACCCCAAAAGGGGGGGAACCCCCCCAAAATTGAAACACAACATTTTAGGGAATCCCCAAAATAAGAAAGGTCCCCCTTCCACTGGTTTAAACCCAAAGAAAAGGGAGTAATAAAGGGATAACACATGCCCCAAATCCCTGGCCCAAATCCAAGGGGAAAACTTTTGAAAAAGGAAAGTATAGGGTTCACCCTCAAAACCGGATGTTGTTCCCAAAGGGCCCTTCAAGTAAAAGAATATGGGAAACCAAAAACCCCGGGGTTTTAAGGGCCTTCCATGCCCCCACCCGGGAAAAAGGGGGGAAAATTTTGCAATCCCCTTTAACCCCCCCAACCCCACAATGCCTACACGGGGTTTGGGATGTTTTTTTTAAAAGGCCATTCCAAAACCAAAAGGAGAATGGGAAGTACCACAGGAAACAAACCTTTAAAGGGAAGTAAATTAAACCTAACCATAAGGGAAAAAATGTCCAAAAATACAAACCCAAGGGGTCCCCCCCCCCCAAGAAACCCAAAACCCCAAAAATGGACCCCAGACCCTCACGAAAACCCCCAACAAATAAAAAAAAAATAGGGTGATAATGATCCCATGTTCCAAAGCGGGGGTTAAAGCCCCAAAATCCAAAATTAACATAGAAAGGGGGGAAAGGAACCACATTCCACCACAAACCCGGGGTTCCCACTAAAACCCTAACCAAAAACTTGTAAACCAAAAAAAAACAAAAGGCAAATTTTGGAGGCCTTTTTTACAAAACCCAACCCCAAAAAACAAACCTCCAAAAAACACAAGCAACCCAACAACCTTAAAACATAAACCCCCATGCAAAATATCCCCCAAAGTGGTTGCCAAACGGGGTAACGGGCCCAGAAAGGAAAAACAACACCCGAAAGGGTTGTAATGGTGCCCTGTTGGGGCCCAAACAGGGGACTCCCAAGAAAAGGGAAATACAAAACGGGCCTTGTGGGTTACCACAAAATATTCCCCCAAAAAGAGCAGGTCCCCCAAACAACAGTTATCCCCAAAAAATTTTCCTGTGGTTAAATTCCCCCCAAGGACCTCCCTTTTTCCACAAAAAGGACAGGAGGGTCCCCCAAAAGGAAATGTCCCCCGGGGCGGATAACACTGGGCTGTTGAACTCCAAACCCTCCCCAAAATGTTGCCAAAACAGTCAAAACCAAAAGGGGAAAATGTTTAACAGCTGGCCCCTTTACAGCTTCAGCCAAAGGGTTTTAAGGGTTGCCCCGCTTAAATTCAAGCATGAAAAACCAGGCCCAAAGGGGGGGCGGGTCAGCTGTTACCTGTGGATCCCTTGGGGATAAAGGCCTTTTGGCCCCCCCCCTTCCTTTAAGGAAGGCCCTAAATGTAGGGAAAAGGGGGCCAAAAGCCCCCTACCCACCCCCCTAAAAACCCCCAAAAGGGTAAAACAAAAGGGTAATCCCTGACCAATTTCCCAAAATGTGTAAACCCAATATCATGGCCCCTTAACCCACTTTCCCTTTAGGGAAACATTAAGGGGCCGGGGTAAAAAGGTGAAAAACCTCCCGGGAAAAAGGGTTTAGTGTTAAAAAACCCCAGCCCCATATTAACCCCCAAAACATAACCAAATGTGTTATGGGCCCCAAACCACCTCCAAAAGACATCAAAGGGGGGATATCCAAACAGAAAGACCCCCTTCCATAACTGAAATCCAAAAACGGGGACCCCCCCCAGGGACAAAGAGCAAAACTCCCTGTGTTGTAAAAACCAAACTCACCCACAAGCCCCCCCAGCTAAAAGGAACTGGCCAGTATGGATGCCCCAACCAAAATAACCAGGAAAAGGTAAAACAAAGTACCACATAGGTGCCCCCCCAATGAATAAAAGGGAAAAGCTTCAGGGACCTAACACAGGGCCCCCCAAACTTCAAAAAACGGGAAAAGCCAAGGGGTAGGGGAAGAGGGTTGGTCCCGGGGACCCCGTTTTTCAGAAAGGACAAAAACCAAACCCATAACAAGGTCATGGCCCTTTTACTGTTCCCAAACAACCCATAATCAGAAAGGGCCTAAAAAATGTACCAATGCCACCCAGGGTTTGGAAACCTCAAGTTCCCCACCCGGTTGGGGGTGAAATATTGCATATTGCCTGGCTTGTGAAAACCCCCTACCAGCCCCTTTCCCTCACAAAAGGTTTGTAAGCGTTGGAAAAACCCAGGAATGCCCAAACCACGGGAAAAGAAAGGGCCCATCCTAACCACAGGAAATAAAGATTTGAGAAGCCCAAAAAGATTCAACCTAAACACAAAATAAATTTTTGTGGGGGGAACAAGATTCCATTAACCCATGGCCCCCAACACCCAAAACGGGTTTTCCCAAAAATAGGGTGGGGCCCCTTCAAAATCAAAAAGGAAAGCCAAGGGGGAGGGTGACCTTTGAAAAATCCCATTGTCAGCCCAACAGAAAAAAGGGTGAAGGGCCTCAAAATTGGCCAAAATTGAACATTGGCCACACAATCTGGTATTTTAAAAGGGCCGGGGGTGCCCGGGCCCCCAAACCCAAAATAACCCATGAAATAAAACCCCACAGGACATAAGGATAATACGGCCTTAAAAACATTTAAAAACCCAAAATTTTGGGGCATAAACGGGGAATGTTTGGAATAAAGATAAACAAAACAAAAACCCAAAACACCACAAAACATATTGTAAAAATACAACCTTTTTCCCCCAGGGAAACACCGAAAGGGGCCAAATCCTACCCCCGGGAATGGTCCCCTGAAATTGGCAAAAAGGCCGGGAGGTAAACCCTTCCTCTGAAAAGGGGGCGGGGAACCAAGAAGGCAAAGGATTTTGTGGTTTTCCTGGGGGGCTGAGGCCAACATGGGCCCCAAAAAAGGGGGAACCCCAAATCCACTCTGGCCAATTCCCTTAACCACGGTTGTAAAAGAGAGTGTAACCAACAACTTTTGGTCCTCCCCGGGGTTGCCTGAAGGGTTTTACTAAAACTCCCCCCCCAAAAGGTTTTCCTGAGGGGGCTTTTTTGGGGACAGTAGGGGAAAGGGGATCAGTAAACCGAAAAGATGGCAATTGTGGATTATGTATGGCCCTAATTGGCTGGGTTCTGAAGAACCCCCCTTAAAAAATTTTCTGCCCATTTGGGCAGTAAAATTGGCCTTGGGGGGAGAGGGTATGGGTCCAAAAGGGGTAGGTAAAACCGGGGGCCCCTCTTTAAAACAATCCCCAGTTCAGATGGAATTTTCAAAAAATTTTTCCCCCATGTCGTGGGGGTTTTCCCCAAAAGAAACCAAGGCCCCAAAATTGAATGGTTGGGGGAAAGGGGTGACCATTTTCCAACACAAACCCGGTATGAGGGGAACAAGGTGGTTTGGCCCCCAAACCCCGCCCCGGAAAAATGTTTTCCCTTTTGGGGTTGGGCCCGGGAAAGGTTGTGTTGGTGTTCAGGGGGCCCCCAAACAGGAAACCATAACCCCCAGTGCACAACAACCCACAAAGGGGCCCCTAAAAAAGCAATTACCCATCCCCATGCAGGTGTATAACAACCCCCCGTAAAAAAAAGTGCCCCCCCAAAATTCCCAAAAGGGGGAAACCCCAGAGGCCCAAAAGTAATTGGAAAAAGGTTGAAAAATTTCCCCCTAAAGGCAAAATGTTGGTAGGGTTAAAAACCTGAAACCCCAAAAATGGGTGGGTGTGTGGGGTATTGGGGTTTGTTTGTAAACTGTAAAAACCCCCCTTTTGGTGGGAAAACCCAGGACCCCTTCCTTTTCAAACCTGAAAAAGTCCCCCCAAAGTCCCCACCAGGGAAAACCCCCAGAATCCCAATGGCCTTGTTGCCCTTGATTTCAAACTAGAAGGGGGGTTTTCCCCGCAAAGGAAAGTGTGTGGGGAGGGGGGGATTTTAAACCGGGTGAAAAAATGCCCTTTTCAACTGGGGGGAACCACAGGAGCCCCTTCCCCCCTAAAAAAGGGAAATGTCAGAATATAATAACAAAAAGGGGAACCTCCCAAATAAAACCCTCAAGGCCCCCTGGAAAAAATGTTGGGAGGGTTTTAACCCGGGAAAATAAATGTTTTTTGGGGGGGGTTTGGGGGCAAGTATAAAATGTTTTTGGGAAGGGGAAACCCAAGGTTCAATTTTTCAAAACAAACACCCCTTAATCCCACGGGAAAGGCCTAAATAAATGTTTCCCAATGCCCCACCCATGTTGGTGGAATCCTGAAAATTTGGCGGGGTTGGTGTGTATTATTGTTTGAAAAATGTAAGGGAAAGCCCTTTGGCTCACTAAAGGGATGCCCCCCCAAAAAAGTGTTTGGGGCCCCCTAAAGCCCGGGGGAAGGCCCCAAAAGCAAATCCGGGTACTAATGTTATTCCATTTGAAAGATGGAGTTTTGGGAAAATCCCATGTTTGGGACAGTATAACCTTTTTGGGGGTGGCAACACAAGCAGCCATTGCCCTAAAACCAAATCTTTCCAGATTGTGGTACAAAACCCAAAATATGGGGGACTTCAGAACCCCATTTGGAAAGTTTCAAAAAAGGGACAATTTATAAATGAGGCTTATGTCGGGAAACATCCCAATGAAAGGGGGTTGCTAGGGTAAAGGGCCTACGCAGGGGCACATTTCGGGGTATTTGACTTTTCAGTCCGGGGCCAAACCCAAAACCGGTTTGGGGAACATTATTCCAGCAAAGGGGAACCCACATCCCCAAAACCTTCCAACAAAGTGGACCACAGTAATGCCACACAAAAAAAGGGGAAACAAGGCCAAAATTTTCAGAGCCCAAAAAAATTTTGGGGCCGGGTTTTTTGGGAAACCCCTTTGGGGAAAAGGGTTTGTGGCCCCACTTAAACCAGACGGGTTGACAGCTTCACTGAAAAAAGGGACCGATTTTTTGTGGGGTCCCTGGGGTGGGATTGGAGGGATAAATTTCCATGGGGAAACAGGGGGGGATGGGCAGGAAGGGGCCAAACCGGGCGGGTGGGAACCCCACCACCAAACAGAATCGGAGGGCACAACCGCAGGGCACGGGTTTCATGACTTTGATCCTTTTTTGGAGGCAGGAGTGCCAATGGGGGGGTTTAAAAAAGCCCCAGAAGGGGTATGGAAGGGAGTTGTTTAAAGGGGGGTTTTGGAAGTGGCCTTTTGGGTTCCGGGTGAAGCAATTGGAGGGGCCCCAGGGGGAGATGAAAAATTGGGGAAAAATTCCCCAATTTTAAATGGTAGAATACCGGTGAGGGTATGTTGGCAACCAACATCAGGCCATATCCCCCACATGCTGAGAGATCCATTCTTGTTCCTATCATGTAGTATTGTCTCAGGCAGCCACACTGGCATGGTCGAGTGAGTCATATCTGTCCATGCCTCTGACACCTGTATGCATGTGTGCTGTGGTGGACCATAGTCCCCTGGTCATATCACTGTGACCTTCACCAGATACAGCCTTTTGGGGGCCCAGTGCAGCAAAATGACAGGTACCTGACACGCCTGTAGCAGGTGTGTTTGTGTGGGTTTTGGGTGGGGAAGGGATGGGGATGTGGGGGATGTGTCTGCCGGGAACATATCCCTTGGGGCCAGCTGGGGAGGTGTGTGACCCCAGGCGGAAGTCTGAGCCCCCCCACATGCCCCAGTTTTTATCTGCATTTTTAAATGTCTGACTGGTATTGTTCACTGTAATATATTGAATTGATTTATTTATTTATCCTACATTTGTTGACTGGGATAAATGGATGCATGCCCCAGGGGGGCCCCGGGAGAAAAGCAAGGGCAGATGCAAAAAACTAGCATTACATGTTTATTTACAGATTCAAAAGGGCAAGTAAAACATGTTCCACGGGTTTAATGTTAGACCTGAGCACAAGAAATTAAAATTTAAAAATTAAAAGTAAAGTGGTTCACAGAAACATTCAGTTAGCCAGGCTTAAACTTTAAGCCAGTTAAGTGACAAATGTTGTTTGAGTTTTGTTAAATGACCTAAGGTGGAAGTAGGGAATATCAGCTGGAAGTGAGTTCCAGGATCTACTTACAGGGTTTGAAAAGAGAAATCACCAGCTGTGTTATTAAATTGGTCTGAAGTGGTTTTTGTTGGAGGGCCCCGGGAATTGTTATAGGGGTGATAAAAATTTTAAAGTGCAGGAGTATTGTCTGGATTATAGGGGTTTTAAAGGCCATAATCAGTTGGTTATACTGTATTAGGCTGGGTATTGCAACCCAAACCAAGCTGTTTTGTTTGGCAATGATGTGTCCTAAAAGGGGCCAGTGGCAAACCTGGCAATGTGGTTGTAGAAAAAGGGTTTTTAAAGGGACAGTCTTGTTCATTTTGGGGTAGGGGATGCATACAGAAGGGTTGAAAAAAGGTGTGAGGAGCTAGGGCCCCTTTAGCTGGGGGGGCTAAATTTTTGAAAGTGACCCTAGTTTTATTGAGGGCTTTGTAATCTGGTTAACATGTTTTACATTTGAGATTATTGTCTATGATGACACCTAATATTTTAGATGGGTCGGGAGATTATTGTGCCATCAGTTGATGTTATGGCCGGGTGAAAGTGGTAGACCTACGTTTTGGGTGGAATAACAGCAGTTTAGTTTGATTGGGATTTAGGATCGGGCATGTTCAAAAGCCAGTTTGCATTGTATTAAAGGTGGTCTGGGTAGCTGACCATAACTCTACGGGAAGATGGGGGAGCAGATCAGAGTGAGTATAAAAGCATATTGGATACATGACTTTGGGATGACATTCGTTAATGAAGATGGGGGGCCCTAGAAAGAGCCTTGTGGTACTCTGGGGGTTGAAGGTTAGAGGTTTGTTCTGAAAGAAAGCCTGCTGTCGACCATGCAGGTAGGATTGACACCATTGGAAGGCTCCAGTATCTAGACAGTTTTGCAGGGTGTGGAGTACAAGTTGGTGATCAACCATATATATTTTGAATTACCCAAAAAAGGGGCTGTGGATATATAATTATTGTTGCAAGTATGGCTTTGGTGTTAGTAAAGGCTAGGAGGCCGGGCAGTGCTGTGTGGGGGGGAACCATGCTGAGTGTCTCCATAATGCAGTTTGGATTAGGTGGTGAAACTTGTCTATGAGAAAGTTTCCATAATCTCTGCAAGGGGAAAGGGAAAGGAAAATTAGTTTATTGGCCTTTTAAGGGGAAAAGATTTTTCCAGTTAAAGAGTTTTTGGGCCTTTTTTTTGTGTGAAGTTGGGGTTTTAACATAGGGGCATTTTTCCAGATTGGTTTTGGGAAAGTTAATTCAAAAATTTTTTCCCTTTTTGGGATTATTTGGGAGCCGGGTTTTTAAGAATTGGCTTCATCTGGTTTTGATGGTACGGGCAGGAGTTGATCAAAAAATGTATGGGCCTGTTAAAAAGGGAGAGTGAAGTGGGACTGGTTGGCAGCGGGGCCAAAGTGTTTCTAGGGTGCCCGGGAAAGGGCTAGGAGGTAGAGGGAGCTGGGGCCTGGTCTCAGAAAAGGACGGGGAAAAAGGGGGAAATTTGGGGGTTTATCAATAAGCAGCAGGGTTTGGGGGTTTGGGCGTTTGTCCGGGAAAGGTATATATGACATGCCACCTGACGGGGTATGGCATTACTGGGTTCAGAGACCACCCCAGATTGGCTGTGGTGGCATCCCAAAATGGGTTGTACCCGGGCCCAAAGGGTGATGGCTGACTGCATACATGTGGCAGCGGGCAGTGACACATGACTCACAAAAACCCCACGGACCATAGAGGGGGTTAAAGGTTACCTTTGAAATCCCATAGTAGTGTGATTGCCATGGTGAAAACACAAGGGCCAAGGGGGAACAACATACTGAAGGTGTGTATGTGGGGGGACTGCCACTGTTTCATAGCACTGACATATATGACTCCCCGGGGTAAATGCCAGGAAAGGGGACGGCAATGTGACAGCTCATGAAACAGGACAGACAGTGATTCTGTCATTTTAAAGTTGACATACATTTTGCTATGCAGATGTCACTAAGTCTACAGAAGCACTGTAACTCTGCATTGCAGGTGTAAGCAGTGTTCCGGGGCCCCCAAAAAAAAAAAAAACAAGGGGGGGGTTTTTAAAAAAAAGGGGAAAAAAAAAAAAAAAAAGGGGGGAAAAAAAAAAAAAAAAAAAAAAAAAATTTTTTTTTTTTATTTGGTTTTTTTTAAAAACCCCCAAAAAAAACCCCCCCTGGGGGGGGGTTTTTTTTTTGAACCCCTTCTTTTCCCCTTTTTTGGTTTTCCCCCCCTTTTTTTTTTTTAAAAAAGGGCTTTTTTTTGGGGTTTTTTTTGGGGGGGGCCCCCCAAAAAAAAAGGGGGGGAAAAAATTGGGGAAAAAAACGTTAAAACCCCCAAAAACCCCCCGGAAAAAAAAATTTTTTTTTTAAAAAAGGGGTTTCCGGGGAAATTTTTTTGCAAGGGGGGGGGCCCCTTTCCCCGGGTTTTTTAAAAAAAATTTTTTTTTGAAAAGGGGGGGGGGGGGGTTGGGGGGGTCGGGGGGGGGGGGTTTTTTGGGGGTTTTTGGGGGTTTAAAAAAAGGGGGCCCCCCGGGCCCTTTTTTGGGGTTTTCCCCCCCCCCCTTTTGGGGGGGAAAAAACCCCCCCCCCCCCTGGGGGGGCCGTTTTTCCCCCCGAAGGGGGGGGGCCCCTTTCCCCGGGGAAACCCGGGGGCCCCCCCCCCGGGGTTTTGGGGGCCGAAAAAATTTTTTCTGGGGCCCCCGGGGGGGGGCGCCCCCCCCCTTTTTTCCCCCCCCCCCCCCCCCCCCCCCCTTAAATTTTGTTTTTTTTTCCCCCCCCCCCAAAACCGGGGAAAAAACCCCCCCTTTTTTTTTGCGGGCCCCCCCCCCCCGCCCCTTTTTTTTTTTCCCCGGGGGAAAAAAAAAAGGGGGGGGCCCCTTTTTTTCCCCCCGGGGTTCCCCAGGGCCCCCCCCCAAGGTGGGGGTTTTTTTCCCCCCCCCCCCCCCCGGGGGGGGGGGGCCCCCCCCCTTTTCCCCTTTTCCTGTCCATCACCTAGGGACAATGGTGACAAAGGATGTACAGGCAGGATGACCGGGGGGTTGGGGGGTTTTTTTTCCCAAAACCCCCCCCGGGCCTTTAAAAAAAAAAAGGGGGCCCGTTTGGGCCCGGGGTTCCCCCCCAAACCCCAAAAAAAAGAACCCCCCCCCCCCCAAAAAAAAAAAAAAAAAACCCCCCCCAAAAAACCCCCAAAAAAAAAAAAAAACAACCCCGCCCCCAAACAAAAAAAAAAACCCCCCCCCCCCAGGGACAAACCCCCTTAAAAAAAAAAACCCCCCCCCCCCCCAAGGGGGGGGGCCCCCCCCCCCCCCCCTTTTTTACACAAATTAAACACCCTGTTTTAAAAAACCCTTTTTTTA
Source organism: Protopterus annectens (assembly GCF_019279795.1). Lineage (NCBI taxonomy): Eukaryota > Metazoa > Chordata > Ceratodontiformes > Protopteridae > Protopterus > Protopterus annectens. Next base: position 218,834,060 of record NC_056744.1, on the reverse strand, counting down.
AAAAAACCCCCCAAAATTTTTTTGCTTTTCCCAAAAGGGTTTTTTAAAATTAAATTTTGGGGCCCCGTTTTGAAAAGGGCCGGAAAAAAAAACCCTTTTAAAAAAAAAGGGGGGGGGCCCCCCATTTAAAATTTTTTGGGGGGTTTTTTTTCCGGGCCCCCCAAAATTGGGGCCCCTTTGGGGGGGGGGGGCCCCCCCCAAAGGGGCCCCCCTTTTTTGGGGGGGGGGGTTTGCCCCCCCCCTTTTTTTGGGGTTTTCCCCGTTTGGTTTTTGGGAAAATTTTTTCCCGGCCGGTTTTAAACAACCCCCCCCCCAAATTTTTGGGGGGGGGGTTTTTTCCCCCCCCGGGCCGGGGGCCCCCCCCCCCGGGGGGGGTTCCCCCCCCCCCCGGGGGGGGGAAACCCCCAAAAAAAAAGGAAAAAAATTAAAATTGGGTTTTTTTAAAATTTTTTGGGGGGGGGTTTTTCCCCTAATTTTTTGGGGGCCCGGGGAAACCGGAAAACCCCCCAAACCAAAAAACCCCCCCCCCCCCTCCAAAAAAAAACCCCCCCCCCCAAACCTTTTGGGGCCCCCCCTTGGGGTTTCCCCCCGGGGGGCCCCTTCCCCCCCCAAAAAAAATTATTTTTTAAAAAAAAAAACCCCCCCCTTTTTTTTTAAAATTTCCGGGGCCCAAAAATTTTTCCCCCCCCAAAAAAAACCCCCCTTTCCCCCTTTAAAATTTCCAAAACCCCCCCCCTTTCTTCCCCCCCCCCCAAAAAAAAAAAAAACCCCCCGGGGGCCCCCCCAGAGGGTTTAAAAAAAAAATTTTGGGGGGGTTCCCCAAAAAAAGGGGGGGGGGGGCCCCAAAAAGGGGGGCCCCCCCCGGGGGGCAAAAAAACCCCAAAAAATTCTTTTTTTCCCCTTTAAAAACCCCCCCGGTTTGGAAACCCCCCAAATTTTCAAAAACCCCTTTTCCCCCCTTAAAATTTTTTAAAAAACCCCCCCAAAATTTTTTTCCCCCGGGGGCCCCCTTTAAAAAAAAAAAAAAAGGGGGGGGGGGGGGTTTGGCCCCGGGGGCCCCCAAGGTTTAAAAAAATTTTTTTTTCCCCCCAAAAATTTTTTTTTCCCCAAAATTTCCCCCCGGGGGCCCCCCAAAAGGCCCCCCCCAATTAAAGGGGGGGGGAAATTTAAGGGTTTGGGTTTCAAAGGGTTTGGTTTTTTTCCCCCGGGCCTTTGGGGGGGCCCCCCCCTTTTTCCCGGGGGCCCAAAAAATTTTCCCCCGGGTGGGCCCCAAAAAACCCCCCCAAAAGGGGGGCCCCCCCCAATTTTCCCCTTTTTTTTTTTCCCCCCCCTTTTTAAAAAAAAAACCCAAAGGGGGGTTCAAAACACTTTTGGGGGGGAAAAAAATTTTTTTTTTTTTTTTTTTTTTTTTTTTAATTCCCGTGGAATTTTTTTTCCCTTTTTCCCTTTCTTTTTCTTTTTTCCCCCCCCCTTCCCCCTTTTTTTTGGGGGGGGTTTGTGGGGGGTTTTTGGCCTTTTTTTTGGACCCCAATTTTTTTGCAAAAAAATTTTTTTAATTCCAAAAGGATTTGGCGGGGGTTTTTTTTGGGTTTGGGGCCCCTTTTAAAGGGGGGGGGGAAATTTTTTTGGGGGGGGAATTTTTGGGGGGGTTTTTTTTTTGGGGGGGGGTATTTTTTCTTCCCCCCTTTTTTTTCCCTTTCCCCTTTTTTTTCCCTTTAAAAAAAAATTTTTTTTTTTAAAAAAATATATATATATATATATATATATATATATTAATATAAATTAAAAATTTTAAAAAAATTTTTTTTCTTTAAACTAAAAGGGGGGGTTTTTTTTTTAAACCCCTTTTTAAAAAAATTTTTTTTTTAAAAATTTTTTTTACAAAATTTTTTTTTTTTTTTTTTTTTTTTTTTTTAAAAAATGGTGTTTTTTTTAAAAAAAAGGGGGGGGGGAAAGGGGGTTTTAAGGCCGGGGGTTTTTTTTTTTTTTTCCCTTTTTTAAAAAAAAATTTTTTTTAAAATTTTTTTCCTTGGGGGGGGGCCCCGGGGGGGCCCCCCCCCAAAAATTTCCCCTTTTCCGGGCCCCCTTTTTTTTTGGGGGGGGAAAAAAAAAGGGGGGGGGGGAAAAAAAAGAGGGAAAAAAAAAGGGGGGGAAAAGGGTTTTTAAAAGGGGGGGAACCCAACGCCCCTTTTTAAAAAGGGGGTTTTTAAATTTTTTGGGGGGGGTTCCCCCAAAAATTTTTTCCCCAAAAATTTTTTGTTTTTTAAAAAAAAAGGGGGGGGGCCCGGGGGGGGGTTATTTTTTTTGGGGGTTTTTTTTTTTTTTGGGGGGGTTGGGGGAAGGGTTTGGGGGGGGTAGGTTGGGGGGAAAAAAAAAAAAAAAAAGGGGGGGGGGTTTAAAAGGGGGGGGGAAAAAAAGGGGGGGGGGGGAAAAAAAAAAAGGGCCCCGGGGTTTTCCCCCCCCGGGGCCCTTTTTCCCCCCCAAGGGGGTTTTTGGGGGGGGGCGGGCAACAGGCATGCCCGGTTTTTTCCCCCCCCGGGGGAAGGGGGGAAAACCCCCTTTCCCCCCCCCCCGGGGGGGGGGGGGGTTTTTTGGGGCCCCCCCGGGGGGGGGTTTCCCCCGGGGGGGGACCGGGGGGGGGCCCCCGGGGGGTCCCCCCCCAAAAGGGGGGGGGCCCCCGGGGGGGGGTTTTTCCCGGGGTTTTTTTTTTGGGTTTTTTTAAAAAAAATTTTTTTAAAAAAAATTTTTTAAAATTTTTAACCAAAAAAAATTTTTTCCCAAAAAAAAAATTCAAATTTAAAAATCAAAACCCCAAAAAAGGGGAAAAAAAACCCCCAAAGGGGGGTTTTTGGGGGGGGGAAAAAAAAAAAAAAAACCCCCCAAAAAAAAATTTTTTTTAAAAAAAAAAGGGGTTTAAAGGGGGGGTTTTTTAAAAAAAAATTTTTTTTAAAAAAAAAATTTTAAACCCCAATTTAAAAAATTTTTGTTCCCCCCAAAAAAAAAAAAAAAAATTTTAAAAAAATTTATTAAAAAAAAATACAAAACAAATTAAAAAAATTTTTTTTTAGAAAAATTTTAAAAAAAAATTTTTTTTTTTTTTTTTTTACCAAAAAATTTTTTAAAAAAAAAAAACCCCCCCAAAAAAAAAAAAACCAAAAAAAAAATTTTTTTTTTTTTTAAAAAAAAAATTTTTTTTTGGGGTTTTAAAAATTTTTTTTTCTTTTGAAATTTTTTAAAAGGAGGGTTTTTTTTTTTTAAAATTTTTTTTTTTTTTTTAAAAAAATTTTTTTTTTAAAAAATTTTTTTTTAATATCTTAAAAATTTTTTTTTTAAAAAATTTTTTTTTAAAAAAAGGGGGTTTTTTTTTTAAAAATTTTTTGGAGGATTTTTTTTTTTTGGGGGGGGGTTTTTTTTTTTTAAAAGGGATTTTTTAAAAAAAAAATTTAAATTTTTTTTAAACTTTTCCCCCTTTTTTTTCCCCCTTTTTTCCCTTTATTTTAAATTTTTTTTTTGTTCACCAAAAATTTTTTTTAAATTTTTTTTCTTTGGGGAAAAAAAGAAAAAATTTTTGGGGCCCCCCCCCCCCCAAGGGGGTTTAAAAAAACCCCGAAAAATTAAAAAAAAAAATTAAAAAAATTCCAAAAAACACTTTAAAAAAAATTTTTTTTTAAAAAATTAAAAATTAAAAATTAAAAAAAAAATTTTTTTTTTTTTTTAAAACCTTTTTTTTTGGGGGGGGGGGGAAAAAAACCCGTCCCCCCCCCTTTTTCCCCCCAAAAAAACCCCCCCCCCCCCGGGGGGGGGGGGAAAAAAAAATTTTCCCCAAAAAAATTAAAAAAAACCCCCCTTTTTTTAAAAAATTTCCCCCCCCCCCCCCAAAAAAAATTTTTCAAAAATTTTTTTGTTTTTCCCCCTTTTTTTTTTTTTTGGTTTCCAAATTTTTTTTTTAATTTTTTTTTTAAATTTTAACCCCCTTTGTTTCCCTTTTTTTTTTTTTTTAGGCCCCGGGGGTTTTTTTTTTTGTTTAAAAATTTTTTTTTAAATGGGTTTTTTTTTTTTACTTCCCAAAAAAATTTTTGGGGCAGTTTTAGGGAAAAATTCCCCGGGGGCCTTTTTTGGGGGGTTTTTAAAAAATTTTTCCCCGGAAAAAACCCCCCCCGGGGGAAAAAAAATTTTAAAAAAACCCCCCTTTTTTTTTTTAAAAAAATTTTTTTTTTTGGGGGAAAAGGGCCCCAAAAAATTTTTTTTTTTTTTTTAAAAAGGGAAAATTTTTTTTTTTAAAAAATTTTTTTTTTTTTAAAAAATTTTTTTTTTTTGGTTTAAAAAAAAATTTTTTTTTTTCCCCCTTTTTTGCCCCCAAAAAATTTTTTAAAATTATTTTTATTAAAAAAGGTTTTTTTTTTTCCCCCTTTTTTTTTTTTGGGGGGGGAAAAAAAACCCAAAAATTTTTTTTAAAAAAATTTAAAAAATTTTAAATTTTTTTTCCAAAAAGGGGGGGGGGTTTTTTTTTTTTTTTTTATTTCCCTTTTGGGGGTTTTTGGGGGTTTTTTTGGGGGGGGGGAATTCCGGGTTTTTTGGGCCGGTTTTTTTTAAGGGGTTTTTTTAAAAAATTTTGGGGCCCCCTTTTTTTCCCAAATTTTTTAATTTAAAATTTTTTTTTTTTTTTTTCCCCCCCAAAAAATTTTTTTCAAAAATTTTTTTTTAAAAATTAAAAAAAAAAAAAAAAAAATTTTTTTTTTTTTAAAAAAATTTTTTTTAAAAATTTTTTTTTTTTTTGATTTTTTTTAAAAAAAAATTTTTTTCCCCCAATTTTTTAAACCCCAAAAAAATTTTTTTTTGGTTTTAAAGGGAAAACCTCCCTTTTTTGAAAAAAATTTTTTTTTTTTTTCCCCCTTTTTTTTTTTTTAAATTTTTATTTTTTTTTGGGGTTTTCCTTTTTAAAAAAAAATTTCCCCAAAAAAATAAAAAAAATTTTTTTGGGGGGGGAAAAAAAAAAAAATTTTTTTTTGGGTTTTTTTTTAAAAAAAATTTTTTTTTTTTTTTTTTAAAATTTTTAAAAAAAAATTTTCCCTTTTTTTCAAAATTTTTGGGGGGGCCCCCCCGTTTTAAATAATTTTTTTTGGAAAAAATTTTTTTTTTTTAAAAAGGGGTTTTAAATTTTTTTTGGGGGAAAAAAAATTTTTTGTTAAATTTTTTTCCCTTTTTTCCCTTTTTAAAAAAAAATAATTAAAAAGTTTTTTTTAAAAAAATTTGCCCCGGGAAATTTTTTAAAATTTTTTAAAAAAAACCTTTTTAAAATTTTTAAAAAAAATTTTTAAAAAAGGGAAACCCCAAAAAGGGGGGCCCTTTTTTTTAAAACCCAAACCCAAAAAATTTTTTTTTTTAAAAAAAAAAAAAGGGGGGAAAAAAAAAAAAGGGCCCCCTTTTTTTAAAAACCCCCCCTTTTTTTTTTAAAAACTTTGGGAAAAAAAAAAAATTTTTTTAAAAAATTAAAAAACCCCCCCCCCCAAATTTAAAAAATTGGGGTTTTTTTTGGGGGTTTTTTTTTAAAATTTAAAAATTTTAAAAAAATTTTTTTTTCCCCCGGGAAAAGGGCCCCCCCCTTTAAAAGGGGGGAAAAATTTCCCCCCGGGGGTTTTTTCCAAAAAAATTTTTTTTAAAAATTTTTTTCCCTTTTTAAAACCTTTTTGGGGTTTTAAAAAATTTTTTTTAAAAAATTTTTTTTTTTAAAAAAAAAAAAAAAAAAATTTTTTTTTAAAAAAAAACCCCCTGAAAATTTTTTAAAATTAAAAGGACCCCCCAAAAAAAATTCTTTTTTTTTTGTTTTGTTCCAAAAAGAAATTTTTTTTAAAAAAGGAAAAATTTTTTCCCCCCCAAAAATTTTTTCCCAAAAAAAAACCCTTTTGGGGGTTTTTTCCCCCCCAAAAAAAAAAAAAACCAAAAAAAAATTTTTTTTCCCAAAGGAAAAATTTTTTAAAAAAGGGGAAACCCCAAAAAAATTTTTTTTGGGAAAAACCTTTTGGGGAAAAAAACCCCCCCCTTTTTTAAAAAATTTTTTTTTTTTGGGGGTTTTTTTCCTTTTAAAAAAAAAAAATTTTTCAGTAACATTTCAGTCACCATGACTTCTCGAATTGCTTGCATACCATATTCATTAGGTATGCAAGTAAATAAGTTGCAGACATCCAGGGTGACTAAAACCCATGAATCAAGTTCTGGGCTGTCTCTTTTGAACTGCTCAATGTCACTCAGTAAACGTTGAGTATCTTTAAGGATAGTATCTATTCTATCTACAATGGGTCTCAACATTTTTTCTATAAAAATCGAAATATTGTAAGTCGCCCATTGTCTCCCAGCTACTATTGGTCGCATTGGTATGGGTCTAGTGCCCTTATGTATTTTAGGTAAACCTTTCAGTGCTGGTATAAGAGGTTCTTCTATATATAAAAATTTGTACATTTCCAAGCTGACCTGGCGGCACATGAGTAGATCATACAAATTGACACTGATGTTATTAATAATACTCACTACCTGTCCTAATTCAAGTTCTTTGTAAATACTATCCGAAAAAGAATTCTCAATGTTGTTAGTGTACTCATTTCTATCTAATAGTACAACCCCCCCTCCCTTATCAGCAGCAGTTACAATTATGCTCGGATGATTACTTAGCATTTGTAATGAGTTAAATTCTAATCTTTCTAAATTACAAAACTTATTAATGACATGTTTAGAAGAGTAGAATTTGTACATATCTGTTTCACAGGATTTCACGAAGCACTCCACCATATGTGGGAATGGAGGGCTGAAAGTACTGTTACGCTTAAACCTGAGTGTCGGTTTATTCTCAGAGACAACAAATGTTGTTTTGGAATTTGCAAAAAACATTTTTATGGCTATGTTCCTGGCAAATAGTCTTAGATCTGAGAGAGTCTCAGTCTGAACACTAAACTACATATTCATTGAATAATTAGATATGGTCTAATTGATTTAAGTTGTTAATTTGAAACATGTTTTTATTGGTTGTTGTTTACTATTTGAATCAGGCTGCATTCGCTGTTTAATTAGATCTGAAGAAGCATGCATCCAGCACGCGAAAGCGCTTATCTTTGTTGTTTTTTGTTTTTTGTTCTACATGTTGTACTGAATAAAAGAAGATTTCCTCACTTCTCGTGGTGTGTCCTATGGTATTCTACTTGGATATATTTCACCTTGGTGATAGGACTGTTACTGCAACATCAATATACATTTTAGTGTTCTTCATACACATTCATATCTAGCTTTGTTCAGCTACATCATCTTGCTACATTTGCTTTATATAGCTGTAGACAAGTGTGGATGTTTGGTATATCAGACAATCATCCTATCTGCGTATTTCAGACTGAGAGCAACATATCCGGATTTTGGGATACACATTCCACATGCAGCAACACTTTGAACATATTTCGCTGTTTGGTTTTGAATCTCACATGCATTTCATTCTGTCTTGACTGCAGTATACTTTATTCAGGGGTTATTACTACTGTATTGCTGGATTCATGACACTTTGAACATATTTCGCTGTTTGGTTTTGAATCTCACATGCATTTCATTCTGTCTTGACTGCAGTATACTTTATTCAGGGGTTATTACTACTGTATTGCTGGATTCATGACAAAATGGTGCAGAACACAATTTAAATAAGAACACACCCAATGAACAATTAGTGAAATCAATTCAGTAGAAAACCCGCCTAATTGTTCATTGGGTGTGTTCTTATTTACCTTTGTCTGATGAAGGGTTAACACCCGAAAGCGCTTACCTCTCAGAAGTTTGTATGTTTTTTATGGTAGAGTTTTATTAAAATTTTTGGATACATAACAGCACCGTTCCAGAGTTCTTTTGTTTTTGTGTGTTTCAAAGCTGTATGGAATTATGGGTGGAAGCTAGTGTGATGTGTGTGGTAGTCAGTATTTGAATCTAGTTAATAAGGCATTTGTGGCAATGGTGCACAGGCTTTCTATTGTTAGTAAGTTTGAAATTGTATATACCATACTGAGCTGTGTTATTATTTTATTAACAATATGCTCTATATACAGAGTAAATGTCAAGTTCTGATCTAGTAACAGTCTCAGGTACTTCTGGATAGTGAATATGGGTGGAGCCTAGCTGTTTGGGCGAGTAATTGATATGCTGCTCTCCATTTTGAGCTATTGTGAAGTGCTGAATAACACAATGTTAGCCATCTCGTGGGTGAGGTTACTATACCCTTTGCTGAGTTTCTGTTGGAAGAAAATGCTGATCAATTAGAAGACAGTGTTATTATACCTGCATTAGTTAGAGAAGGATTATGCTCCCCACTGTAAATTCAGAAAGTTTAGAGGAAGTTAACTGACCTGATTAATCCACCATACATGTAAATAGATCTGAAGAAGAGCTAATGAACTTCACATACACACAGATACTGAGGGTCATGCTGCTCAATGGTAGAAGTCCAAACCTCAAAATGGACTCACTTGAAGCACTCCTTAAAATGGAGAACAATGACATTTGTGCCATAACAGAAACCTGGTTCAAGGCAGCAGAAAGCACCCCTGGACTACCAGGCCATAACTCTTTCCACACCTTTCGGCCCTAGAACTTAGACCGAAGCTCCAAAAGCAGTGGTGTTTCCATATTCATAAAGGATGCACACACCTCCACACTAGTAGCTCAACATAACTCATCTGAGATACTTCAGGTTCAGCTAACATTGAGTAAGACAGCAATTCAGGTCGTAGCCTGCTATAGGTCCCCAACCATGTCCCAAGACTCACACTCCATGTTCCTAAGCACCCTTTAGAATATTAGGGTTCAACCTAACACTCTCATACTGGGTGACTTCAACTACACCTTCATTAACTGGGAAAACTACTCATGTACCATTACACTTGCCCAACTTTTCCCAGATCATTCTTATCCCCACTAGAGGTAGCAACATCCTTGATCTGGTCATTACTAACATGGGCGACCGTTGCTCTACACCAATAGTCAATTCCTCCCTGGTTAGATCCAACCACAAACTAATCACCTTGGAAATCCACATCCCTCCCACCCCACCCCACAAAGGTAACCACCATGAAAAACTTCTCCAAAGTTAACTTTGGACTCCTAAAAACAGAGGTGGCTAACTTCACGGCACCCATGCTAATGGTGATCACTTGCATGACCACCGAATCATACACCAATGCACTGTACGAACATGTAAACAAATGCATGGATCTCACCATACCCAACACATCCAAGACGCTCTTCTCCAAAAAAACGAAGCCAATCTGGTGGTCCCATGCCATAAACAAACTCTACAACAGAAGAAGGAAACTGATGTGGAATAAGGTGAAGTCCCAAGACTGGAAAAACTCCCTTATCAGCCCCAACAAAAAGTTGAGATCCCTCATCAAATCCTCTAAAGCTAGCTATGAAAACAAAATTGCAGCAGATAGTAAAGAAAACAACAAGGCCTTCTATAGTTATGTAAAAAATCTCCACGGCAATACCCAGATTTGCTCTGAGCTACTGCACAATTTTACCTTCTATACCAAGCCAACAGATATTGCCAATACACTGGCCGACAGATTCAGTGCCAACTTACCCCTCCCAAGGGATCAGTCACAATACCAGTAGATTGCCAGCCACCCAGTATTACAGCTGCACAGGTTAAAACAGCACTGTCCAAGCCAAGAATATAGCTTCTATGGGACCTGACAATATCCCTGGCTGTGTTCTACATGATCATTTTAGATTCAGTCTAAAATTATTGTTGTTTTCATGATTATTATTTTTTGTTTTCAATAATCAATGATAAAAATCATGTTTATATATACTTATATGGATCTACCTGTCTTCATCGAAATCCCATATTATTGAATCTCAGCTTGTTGACACTCAAAATATTGAACTCCAACTTCATTGAAGCAGCAGAACAATGAAGAACTTCCCAGGCTAAGTAACCACTTACCCAAAAATAAACAAAACCCAAACCACACCATTCCTAACCAACCCAGGTGGGGAGGCTACCCTCCACCCCCCTTAACTAAATATACCAACTCTAAGATCACACTACAGTTGGGAGAAGGGCAAAGTTCACCGTCTCGCACAACAGGTTACTTACTCTGGAAAGATCTTTGTTGTTCTGCTGCTTCAATGATGTGGAAATTCAATATTTTGACTGTGGACAAACTGAGTTTCAGTAATATGGGATTTTGACAAAGTCTGGTAGAACCACACACACATATATATATATATATATATATATATATATATATATATATATATATGTGTGTGTGTGTGTGTGTGTGTGTGTGTGTGTGTGTGTGTGTGTGTTTTAAGGGCAGATCCATGAATGTAAAATGCCATGATCCACACATGATTGAATATTTTAGGTTGAAACCGAAAATGCCAAAAAAACCCCCAAACAAATAAACAAAAAACGTTACTATTTAAAGTGTTTTTGTAGGGGCTTGTGTGGTTTTATATTCTGAGGTCACACAACAGTGGGAAAAGGCAAAATTCCCACACCCAGCTATACCACAACCTCCCATTTCATAGTGCCACCAATATACCATCACAAGTGTTTTTGATCTGTTATGCTAACGTAAAGAGCATTTGAAAAACTGAACATTCAAAGAACCCTGTTCCTACATATAGATAGCTAGACATACATGTTGTAATATAATGGATGTCTGGACTGTAGATTGATTAGACTTTAGCAAGCTTTGACATGATTTAGTATGGCCTTATATCCCACATGAATATGGACTGTGTGGTGAGAGGTACAACTGAATTAACAGGCACTCTAAACTAGCAGGTCTAGTATAAGACACAGGGCAGTTGGTGCTGTTCCTTGTACTACAAAGCCATATTGCACTCCATGAAAATATTGATGTTTTACACGCCCCTTTCCATATCCAAATGTATCCTTCATTTAGATGACCTGTTTTCTGAATGTCACAGTCAGTCAGGTGTGACTATAGTTGATTCTGTTATGATAGGGGCTGCTTTTCTGCAGTTGTGGTTGTGTGGTGATGGAATTAGTCTCTTTAGGTAAGGGGCTATGGGGGTGAAGCCCCCACACTGGGGAGTATGGGGATGCAGAGCTACATGTTTAATGCAGTTTTAAGGACTAAGAATGTTTCTATCATGCACTGAGACAGGTGATATATATTGGAGTGATTAGATATTAGAGTTAGGTAATTTAGGTTAAGGAGTATTCCATGGATACCTGCACAGCATTTTGTTTGTAGGCTGATTGATCAAAAAGGAAACTCATGAGGCTGGCTTTTGCAATCAACAGTGCTGGAATGTCTGCGTAGGTCAATGGGCAGGGTAGTCTGTGGGGTGTCTTTCATTGTATGAGTGACAACTACTGCTAAAGTCAATAACATATATATATATATATATATATATATATATATATATATATATATATATATATATATATATATATATATATGTGTGTGTGTATGTATATATACATACAAACACACACACATATATATATATATATATATATATATATATATATATGTGTATATATATACATATATATATATATATATATATATATATATAGAGAGAGAGAGAGAGTGAAAGAGAATTATGGAGAGAGATAAAACCTCAATGTGGTGTACTTTTAACTTCCGGTGGAGCCATCCCCCCAAGTACTAAAATAAACATAGACTTTAAAATACATAAAACATTTCTGCATTAACCTGTTCATGGCAACGATTATATCCATAATATTAATCATAGGGGTCTGTCTTTAACTTCAAGTGAAGTCCCCTCAAAATTTCAGTACAAATTTCAGCTCTAAAATCTGCAGCAGTCTTTTATATAAACCTGTTGAGGACAGTGGAATCTACACTAACCAATCTATAACCTCATAAAGGTCTGCCTTTACCTTCATGAAACGCACCACCCCCACCTTCCCTAAACACTAAAGCAAATGCCAGCTCCAATATCTGGAGGAGTTTTCATGCAGACCGAAGTGTGATAACAACTATATCTTAGCATCTGGTGCATTAATATATTTCTATTTTATTGCACAAACTTTGGTTTGTGGTATACATGACAACCACCACAACTATTTCTGCCCATTTAATTAGTAACTGATTTCTTTAATTGTTGTTTGAGTACTTTTGTAGAAATTTATATTTTTCACAGTGTAGCACATAGCTTTTCATCACATCTTTAGGTCTTTTGTTCATATCATCTCTAGAGATCTGCTTTTTTCTGGCTATGCTAAAAGTTTTGTAGTGTGAAAAAGTCTGTCTTTGTTCATTAGCTATATTATATCGATATGAGTTGAGGTATTGGTTTGGTTTGCACATTTGTGCTAGATCACTGCCCATTTTTTATTGTGTCCATAACACCCTTAACCTAATGTTTTACCTGAGAATCTCCAAGATGATTAGTGATGCAAAGGTGCCCAGCTAGGGTTAATAGAATTGTATACCAACTTTCTGAAAAGTGCCTCTTCCATCTCTAACTGTTGCTTCCTGTTTGGACAGTGTATCTTTTCAATACCTGGCTTAAATAAAAACTAATTTAGCTAGTCTGGCATCCTGAAAAAAATCCTGTTTAACAAGATGTATAAATTAATTAAATAAAAGCATGATAAATATGTTAAATATGTCTTTTTAATTTAAATTCTATTATATATAATTTCACAAAATAAATGTTTTTATTGTGACACAAGGGCACATGACATATGCCGGCTGCAGGCAAGCTGTGTGCTAAATACAGTAATTTCTGTTTTATTATACAGCATCAAGGTAAATGAGACAGTCAGAACTAAACTGGGTATGTTTCTTACTGTTTATTTCAGCTTGAGGCACCTAGCTGACACAGATTTCTGTAAGGTGATATAATTTTTTCTACCACTGGGCATTACTGATTCTGTCAACCACTCTTAGTTTTTTTTTTCCTTTCTTGCTCTGCTTTCTATATTCAGCAAAAAGTTTGATAACTTTTATTTTAATTTTTGGTGACTGCACAAGTTTAAATAATTTAATGATTTATTGCATAAAACTATTCTCTGTGTGTCATGTTAATGTGTTAAAAGTTATTCTTTCTAATTAAAAAAATGACAAAAATCCATTATATAAATCCATTTACTTTCAATTAGTGTTTCACATGTAAACTCCATCTTTTTTAGTGCATGTGTAATGTGTGACTGACTGTCTAAGGGACTGACCTGACAGATAACTAAGGTCATTAAATGATTCCTAATATGCAGTCTGCTGTAAAACTATGCCTAATGAAAGCCACATATTGATACGATCTTGTTGCTACATATAAAAGTACCAGTAGCCTGGCAGGATCTTGTGGAGCTTTTCTTAATTATCACAAAGCATTCTCTAGATCTGCTTCTCCTCCTGCCTTTATCTAAAACCTGAATCAGCACAAGACATGGGTTATTAGCATTCACTTTTAAGACAGGAAGCTTGTACTTTGAATATTTCAGTGCATTCATTACAGTTCTCCTGCTTTATGCTTTAAGGAGAATGGAATGCATTTCTTATAATTTTGCTTTATGTCGTTCTTAAGATTTTAGACCCTTTCTGCAGGGTATAACCATATATACGACTGTATGCCTTCTGTGCTACAGCTTGTTCATGCATCACTTGGTGACATAAATATAACTAGGAGTACCACAGAGATTTATCAGCTATGCTTACATTATCACATCATTAGCACTGTCTACATTTTGGAGCGCTTGCTTGTTTTTAGCATGCTCAGCTACTAAGAGATGCACAAAGCTAGGGCAAAGATTTGTTTGTTAGTGCGCTCAGATATTAAGCAAAGCATAAAGCTGCAACAGACATTTGTTAGTATATTGCTCTAGGCCTGTATTTAAAAAGTAGTGGTACAGCATGCATGTAAACATTTAGATAAAGATGACGTTCAGACATAAATATTCTAATACTTTCCAGGTACTGCTTATCTCTCTTTGAAAATGAATGCATTCTGCACTATTCCACTTTAAAGCAAACATCTAGCTTTGCTAATATTTGAACATAGCAACAGTCCATTGCAAGAATATTTTGAAGTGATCTGTGTGCAGTCTTAATACTTGGTTATTTACTTTACATAATTATTATTTAAAACTATTCATAATGTTTTTTTCTTCATTTTTTATGTTTTTTTATGATAAAGTTGCCTTTTTCCCTTTGTTTTAGCTACACTGTTAACACAGGTCTACTACAAGTGCTTTTGTGTTAGTAGCACATGATGTGCTTGTTTGCTGCCACTTGCTCTAATTGGCAAGTGCCCTAACTCCCACTCACCCGATCCTAGTGAACTGCCCAGCCCTCCCACCACCTGACTCTGCTGAACTACATAGTCCCACCAGAACCCTAACCATAAAACTCCCACCGGTCCCTAACTCTAGCCATAGCACTCCCCTCCCTAATCCTAATGTTTCCACTCATTCGCTAAACTTGAAACTGCACTGCCCCTTAAACCTAAGGTCCTTAGTCATTCCATAACTCAAAAAGTCCATGCTCTCTCTCTAACCATAAACTCCCCACCTGCTTCTTAAACCTAAAACTCTCTTCCTCCTCATCCTTAAACCTGTTGTCAATCACTCCCTAACCCTAAAATTTCCCTCCTGCTTCCTAAACCTACAACTCCCTTCCCACTTCCTAAACCTAAAGTCCTGATTACATCATAACATTAAACTCCCCTACTGCTCCCCAGACCTAAATCCCCCTTCCTATTGTTGCCTAAAACTCTAACCTGTGCTCCCACACCCACTCCATCCACAGCTGCTACACTAACCTTGCCTGAACTCGACTACTGAGGTTCATTAGCTCCACTCTTTCTGCACATCTGCTGCACTTCACCCTCTATGATTCACATATAGTCGAGTTGGAGTGTGAACTTCTGGCCATGCAACCTGCCAGAAGCCCAAGTCCCTGGTTGTAGGATGGTGGTATTCAAGTGCCTGAGACTAAGGTGCTTGTATTAGACACCTGTAATGTCAATGAAGTCTGTCTTCGAGTGGTGCCTATTACATTTCAAAATACCCATATACCAGATTTTATAATATGGAGGACTCCTCTGTGTAAACATATGCATAACTGTGATTATATGTGAGCATCTGATGTAATAATATATATTGTCTGATTTGCTCAAAGTATAAAAACTTTACTTGTTTTCCAATCTACATGGCACCCTCCCAGCTCACCCATTTAATTATTAGATAGTTTCTTCAGCTATTGCTGTTAGAAAGACCACAATAAAAACTTCTATTCAAGCTATAAAGCTCAGCTGCTTCCATTACATCAATGAAGCACTTTACCTGTTTCTTCTAAAAATGTTGTCTTCTATCTGACTTTACTATGGGTCTATATTATAAGTTTGAAGTTTGAAAACTTAGAATCTGATATGATCAACATCATATGAGCAAAGTTTTCAAACATCTAACGTTTCAACGGAGAACGCCGTAGGGAATATTTCTCTTCATTTCAATGTAGTACAATCTTGGAGTTGGTATATTTAAGTAGCGGGGGGTGTGGGGGGTGCAGGGGGGCTTGCTGTTTTTTTTAATTTTAGTTTGTTTATATTTTCTGTTTGATGTTTGAATACTTCTCTCATATGGAGTCTTTCATATGAGATTCAAAGTTTTCAGACTTCAAACATATAATATAGACCCCTTTACTATAGCTCCAGAGTTTGGAAAGTCTTTGTTTCCAGACTAAAATGAATCCACATGTACAGGACTACAGTGCTAGTTAGGCTGTTTGTGTTAACATGCTAGATAGTGGCTGAGATACCTTTTTTATAACAGGCAGTATTTATTGACACCAAAAAATAGTACATAAGAATTTCATATGCATGATGACAAAAATAAATACAAAGAATAAATAAGCATTCATTAAAAATCTATTATTTTTCATAAGCAAACACTACTTTGGAGTAATATTTTTTGATTTTTTTTCTTTTGTGTGCCCTGAAATCTGGCAGCTAACCTGAAACGTATCAGTTGGGTGTAAAAAAAGGAATGAATGAGAAATTACAATATTCGATGCAAACAAATAGCACTATTCATTGTCTGGAGTTAGGCTGTCTTAAATTTAAATGTAAGTATACGAACTATGCATTAGAAATTAAAATTTCACTTTCAAGTACTTGATTAAAAATATAATTGTAAGAAATTGAAATGTTTTCTAAGTTTCCTGACTTCCTGGGGATATTTTCACAGCCAATTATTTTCTCCTTTAGAAGAGTTTCCAATATGAAGGACATTCAAGAAAATAAAAAAAAAACACATACCCTCAATGTTGCGTCTTTTGGCATTTCCCGGTTAGGGGTCGCCACAGCAGAACTCCGGTCCGCTAATGATTGGCAGTAGATTTTTACGTACTGAGTTGCCAGCCCTGATGCACAACCTTCAATGAAGGTACGCCCATTCACGCATGTCTCCAGACAGAAGACTCTCTAGCTGAGAATCTAACGGGACAACATCTTATTGTGAGGTGACAGTGCTATCGCAGCACCACCACCGCAGTCTATACATACTCAAAAGAAGGTGGGCACTTATAAATGTTGGTTTTGCACACAATGTTCCCACATATATATATATATATATATATATATATATATATATATATATATATATTTCAAGTAGGAACAGGTATATTTATAGTAACGTTTGTCATTCTTTCTATATAAGTAAAACTGAGCATATGCTCAAGAAAAAATATATGAATACTTATATGATGTCAAAAGGAAGGATGAAATGAGTACCCTTTATAAGTGTATAACACAGTATGAAAATGGTAATTTTGTATTCTTTGTAATAGAAAGGCAAAGCCAAGTAAGGTAGTTTGTGGGGAGTGTTGTAAAGAGCTCCTGGTGAGAGGAAGAAAAATGCCAACATGATTACCCCTGTAATGCAGTAAGGTGGAGTCCTCCCTGGAGGAAGCCTTGAAAAAGGCTCTACAGAGCAGGAACTTCAGTACAGCTTTGAAAAAGGCTCCTAAGAGGTGCCCCCTGTAGTGGCATTGGGGAGGGCTGTGGATAATCTAATTATAGTAGCCTTGAAAAAGGCTGTGGATAATAAAATCATAGCAGCCTTGAGAAAGGCTGTGCGACCTTTTGTAAAGCCCACAAAATGGCTCTCAGCTGGTGTGCTTTCTGCTGGAGAGTACGGTAGCCTTCAAAAAGGCTGTGGTTAGCCTTGACAATGGCTTAGTTGAGCCTTTAAAAAGGCTGTGGTGATGGGTCCTGTATGTCTGACTCAACCTATGAAACCTTGAAAAAGGGTCCAGACGGTGGTGTGCCTCCAAGTGTGGTGAGGCCTAGGCTTCCCTGGGGAGAAGTCTGCCTTCCCGGTGGCTCAGTCCAGTGTCTGGGGGTGGTGGAAGGTAGTAGCCAGTGGTCAGGGTAAAATCTCAGTGAAGGCACTCAGGAAAACTGTGTGCCCAGGCTCCTGTGGGTGGTAGGCTTGTTCATAGAAAACAAAGTAATGAGAAGCTAAAAGCAGCACAAGGCAAACAAATCACTAGGAACATGGAAAACAAAAGTCCTTGGTCTCTTATGTTTGTTCTGGGTTTCAGTTGCTCAATTGTTTATTTTTTAAGTTTAAGTGCATTTGCCAATCACTTGTTTTCATGGGTAAATAAGGGGATTTTATTTTATTTTATTTTATTACAAATGAATGTATTTATGCTATCTGCCCTCATTTATTTAGCCCTGGTTTAATTAAATATTTCGGGAGAAGTTTTTATGATTAGTACACTTCTGGATAAAATAATAAGATGCATTTATTATTAATTTTAAACAAACATAAATACTTGAGATGAAGGGGTGATAATGGGTTTTTGGTTGAACTGTTTAATTTTAGATTGATGGACAGGAAATGATGTCATACAAAGGAAAGTATAAATGGGAAAGTTTGCATTTAAAATATTTCTGAAGAAGTCATAATGGCATAATGAAAACACTGGTGTGTGTTCTGGCTTTAAAATAGTTTTTATGGCTTTTCAACAAAAAGAAGTGGTGTACATTAAAAAACTGAGAAATGCTTGGTTACAGGTTTTCAGCACTGCGATTTTCATGTGTGGTTCTGGTAACTGTCTTTCGCACTGACTATTGCTCAATGTTTTATCCTGGTAACTCAGCCATCTCTGCTTCCATCCTGGGTGCATTTCTTTATTTGTCCTACCTACTTCTCTACCCTGCCTTCCACGTTCATTGCTTTTTTATTTAGGGGCAACCTCCCTCTTTAAACCATTCATCGCATAAGGGAGTATCAGTGATGAATGCCTTCCAATCAGGGACAGGCATGTCCATCCCTCCCTGTCACTCTGTCAGTCAGCAAAGCTGTTAATCAAACCTGGGTCATCTGGGATGTAGTCAGGACTTTATTCCTCTTCTTCACTGGAGTGATCACATTATGCTTTGTTATACAAAGTAGGTCTCGTCCTGTTTCCATTTAAGTATCTGTGACAGTCTCAGCAGTCAGATAACACAAGTCTTAGTAGATTATTACTCCATTCCTACAGCTCATGTTAATGCTAGTACTCCATTGCATTACTCTTTCCTGTCTCCTGCACATACATTTAGATTGGCCTCACAAAGGGTCTCTTTTTGCTACATCTAGAACTGTATTAAAATATTTGCAGTATAATAACACAAGTCATTGTAAGTTGCTTTTCTCAGCCTATAACTTTTACTAAGACCCTTATATTTTATCTTTATTTTCCTTTGAACTTATAACACCAAAAGTTTATTTCTTTACGGCCTGCTAGCCATTATCCCTCCTTTTGGCCAGTTAGCAGTTTCCACTTTTTTTCTAGAGGAGTGAAAGCCAGTCAAGAGGGGTCTTCACTGAATTTATCCTGATCCTATGACACATGCCCAGTAACATGTTCTAGGCTTCTGCATATGATGGGCATCAGTGAGAGTATGTCATTTGCTCCCTCAAGTGATGTATCTATTTCTACATACTGTATAGTTTTTAGAAAGGACTGCAAAGTTGGTAGAGCTACTGTGTTCTTTTCAGAGCTGATCTATTCCAAACTTCTTTAAACCTAGCCATCCAGCTCCCTAGGAAGGTAAGCTCTGCTATTAGTTCAGATAATATGAAAATGTATGAATATTGTGTGCTCTTACATTAAACTGGAAGAAGCACAGACACTCATACCAGAAACCTCGGATTTCATCTCATGAAGCAGATGGTTCATTAAGAGTTGTGTCTGAGAATGTCTGCTGCTTTGATACTACTGTATACTTTGCCAGGTACACCTTTATAATGCTAATTGTTTAGCTATGAGTCTCCATAACTCCCTGTTGAGCCAACAAGGACAGACCAAAGAAATGTCACTGATCACATCATGCACTGGATCCTAACACAGTTCCAGGAACACACCCCGGGATTCATGAAGCTTGTGCCAGGTGCAGGCATAGCATTGGCGTTCTAACACCAAATATGGCCGCAGAGCGATTCAGGTACGAGCTGTTTCCACTTGCGCTACCTGTGTATGCTGCGCCCGCACAACTCCTGAGCCTTGTATGCTAATTACCCCATGTGCACCAGTGAAGCATGCAAATGAAGGTATGTAGCGATTCAGGAAGTGGTGCAGGCATAGTGTAAGCATGCAGAAATGTAAACTGTAGAAAACGGTTTACATTTTTGCAAACATAAAATCGGAGCCATGACAGCCGACTAAACACATGTATTATAATGTTAATATATGCCAATGGCTAAATATATAGCCATTGGCATAAAAAAATGTACAAAATATAAAATTAACATTTAATATATACAGTCGCACTATCTCAATGTGGAAGCGCAGGGCAGCGGTGCGCAAAGGGGATCGAAAGGAATATATAAAAATATAGAATAAAACTGCAGTGAAACACATATCACGATTTCCTCATAATAGTCAATGGCAGGCATGCTACACCATACTCATGGTGCAAGGGTTGCTAAGGGGCAGTGACAGTGTTATGCACAGTAGCTAGATATTAATAGGCAATGCCATGCAAATGAGAGGAGTAATAGTGAATTGCAGATTCCCCTTTAGTGTAAGGATGCATCTCACAGCGTAGTGTTATAACACCAAGGTGAGCCCTTGGGATAAAGATGACATCAAGAGAGGGGTGTATCGCCATTGCTGTAAACACATTGGAGCATTGCTAAACCGGTCTGCCCCAACTAGGCAAAGCTGCAGGATAGGGGTGTGTCGAATTGCTCATAGCTATGCTTAGCTGAGAGTACACAAGGTAACTGAGTATGCATGTGAATGGAGATGAAAACGTGCGTAAACCCGGTAAACAGGTATGCGCATCGCGCACTGCAGCTGAAACAGGAAGGATATAGGAAAGAAATAAGGAAATGCTGCAGCAGGGAAAATGGAGTATGAATGACTAATTAACACCTAGGAGCCTACAGTGGGTCATTGACAACAGCTAACAAGGCTGCAAGCAGCTACCTGCAGAACAGGGAAGGGGAGGGGCTGTACTGCAAAGAAAACAGCAAAGTGTCAAAGCAGAACAAAGGTGATATGCAGTATATCAGCTACAAGGCACGTTTCACCATGACTGGGTAGGGAAAGTACAAAACAAGAAAGACGGCAGGTGGATGCATGCCTGATAATAGGAGGGGATCCAGGTCTAAAAGTGAATTAAATGGCAACAGATTAATCAAGGCAGGCAAGTAGATCTCCACAGTAAAGGCCCCACACTTGCAGTACTCATTGCAAAACCCATAATTAAGACATGCAGCAGCTGGAATAGTTCATACACACCAATTTACATCAGCAGCATCCATAGCACAATACTATAAAGTGTGAAAGCACCTCACACACATTTGTGTATTCCCATACACTCTGCACCAGTGGTGTATACAGATGGGAAACTTTTATTATGTACATGTTAGGGGCTGCCATAACTTTGATCCACCAGCATGTGTTGGAGACTGAAGGCGGTGTGGAAGGTGATGCACATGACCACCGCAGGCACCAGAGGAGGAGGAGAGTGTTCAGACCCAGGGTAACCTACCAGGGGCTACATGATCTGGAGATAGTAGAGCATTACAGGGTGGACAGGGAACCCTACAGCAACTTGTGGAGCTGTGCCAGCCACGCCTCAGAGCCAGAACAAACAGAGGGGGCCCATCCCAGTGGAAATGAAGGTATGTGTAAGCCTGAGAATACTAGCTACAGGTGCCTTTCGAAGACCAACTGGGGATATCATGGGTATCTCACAGGCATCAGCATCCAGGGTACTACACCAGTTCCTGGATGCCTTGTTACCACATGCCAATGAGCACATATACTTCCCCCAAATGCAGGAGGAGTTGGCCAGCAATATGTGTCTCTTCAACCATGTGGCAGAATACCTAGAGGTACTGAGTGCAATAGACTGCATGCATATACACATCAAGTCACCACCCGGTGAGCAGGATAGGCGCTACATAAACCGCAAGGGATACCCCTCCATCAACTGCCAGGTCATGTGCAATGCCCAGGGTATTATCATGGATGTGTGTGCTGGCAGCCCTGGAAGCTATCACGACTCCCACATCTGGCATGCCACACAGCTGTATCGGTTATTTGCCAGGGGGGACATCCCAAATAGCCACCTGGTGGGGGATGCTGGCTATGTATTGGAACCGTGGATGATGACTCCCATCAGAAATGCACACACACCCATGCAGGAATGCCATAATGAGGCACATGCACAAACCAGAATCATCATAGAGCGTGTGTTTGGGATGCTGAAATCAGGTTCCGTTACTTGGACATATCTGGTGGAACCCTGCAGTACTCTCCAGGCACATGTTCCCACATCTTCATAGTGTGTGCCATGCTACATAATATGGTCCTGCAGAAACAGCTGCAGCAGGGACAGAATGGTGAAGGTCCTCACAGCCCATCACCATTGCCAAAGGCCCCTTAGGCACAGAGGTACTCAGACCATGAACACCCTGAGTCAGCCCCAGTAGGCAGACGGAGGCATGCCCAGTATGCCCATGCCTTGGCAAAGAGGGAACGTATAGCACACACTGACAGTGTAGGCACCTAGGGACTGACACCTTTCTCCACCTGCACACACAGTAAAAATGGATGGCACACACAAGACTACCTGTAAATTGTCATACATAGGCAGTCTACTGTATGCATCCAACATAGGCAGCCCTCAACTATTGCACACACAACAGCCATTGGCACAAGGTAAGTCAACACCTGAACAGTAAATTAAGCTATCAACATATGCAGATACTGTATGTATAGATTCATAGGTAGGTACTTGGCCAACTGCCAGAGGCCATTCATAAGGCCAGCCAAAATGTGTCAGTTTTTGCCACACCATTGATTCATTAACCAGCTCTCTGTGGAGCAGAGCCAATGGCGGTATCCCCGGGGTGCATCTACTGCTCCCCATCCACCCTTCAAGGTTTCTCTTGCAGAGTGTTAGTGAGGGGCTCTGTATAATGTAGTTAGGGATGTTGTTCCAAAGTATGGGGGTTGTCTGTGACAGGAAGCTGTCCCTCCAGCATCTTCCAGTTATTGTTGTGGCAAGCTCATCTCACTACACTTTATGGCCCACTGTGACATGGATTCCCATAGGTGGAGCATATCCATCAAACCTGAGTTCAACATGGCTGTGTTGGTCAGTGGAGATCATCTCTGGGTAAACGAGATGCCACTGAGTAAAGCAGGAGTTTATTTTGTCCAGCTGCATAGGCCATATGTTGGAGGCCAGTATTCCCCTTGGTGAGGTACATTCGTGGACCCCCTAGCTGTTGGACATGTCCTCTGAGGTACATCCCACATGGGTTATTATACCCTATGATGGGACTGATGAGTGATGAGTAAAGGGGAACTATAACCCCAGTATGTCTAGATGGGAATCCTTTAGTAGTCAGATGGCCTACATAGAAGGATGTTCTAACTACTGAGGAGATATTACTGTCACAGGGGAGATCACTATCTACCTTAGTCCCCAGATACCCCATTACCTCATCTGTATTAAAGTGGCTGCCGCTCATGTGTTAATATGTGGATGCCAATTCCACAATGGAATGACCATGCAGTTAGTGGCACTTGGCTGGAGGCCATGTCATTGGCACCCTGTGATGTTCTCTGTGAGGTCCCTTGAGGGATGTCCGTGTCAGCTGGACTATCAGTCATGGCTCCCAGTTTGCAGTCATTGCCAGACATGGTCTGCCATAGTCCACCTGCATTTGCCTGTACATCTGAGATGTATATGCCAAACAGTAGGGCTCCCAGGACTGAGTCCTGTGGGACACCAGTCATGACTGTTCAAGAGCTGGACCTGGAGACCGCTAGTCATACCATGTGGGTTCTGTGTGTAAGCCCGTTGGCAACCCAACCTGTGATGTATGGGTGAATGTACAGGCTGGTGTGTTTATCAATAATACTTGAGTGGGACATGGTGGCAAAAGACTTGGTGAGGTCTAAGTAGTATGTGTGAACCACCTCCTCTGTCATCTAATATCTTGGTGACTGTATGTAAGACATCAAACAGGTTCAGTAGGCATGAACTGCACTCAACCAAGCTGACCTGGGTTGGGTCACGTGTTCGAAGGTTACCAATGTCATTGTCAATGCATGCCATGAGGATGCAAACCATACTACTGCAGACCAAACTAGTCAGGCTTATGGGGTGGTAGTTACCATGGTCAGTTGTGATTTCACTGTGATGGAGTGGAATAACCGTTGCCACACGTCATTGTGTGGGCATGTAGCCTGTGGAGAGGCTGAGGTAGGAATGCTTAATTAGTTGGGGGGCTGGTTGTCTTGTACAGTTTGCAAGATGTAGTCTGGGTCAACATCTGCCTCCATTGACACTGTGTTCTGCTGTTAGAGTGGGCCATTTCCACCTGTGTGTCTCTGATGGTTGGGATGCTGTACCTTTCGGGTAGTGTTGTGGGCTCTTTAGGGGGTGAATTATGCACCGAATGTATCTACAAGGATGTTTGCAATATCAGTAGAGTCAGCATAGTTTGTGCTATATTTCACCGGCACAGTGCAAATCTGTGTGTCACCACGTAGATCCTTGACATAGCCAAAGAAGGCTTTATGGTTATTTTTCGAATCTTTGCGTATACTCTTGCTGATGTTAGCCTTGGATGATGTCATGAGGGACTTATGTATTATACTAATAGTGGTCACAGATGTCTGCCCTTCGTGGGATTTGCTGTGTGTCTGGAACACTGTCCTACATCTGTAGTATAGCCTGTTTATTGCAGAGGTCCTCCAGACCAGTGTCCTTGTCTAGGAAGAGTGAGTCTTGGTTTACCAGTGATGGCACGATCCATACATCTGTGTAGGTGCTTATAGACTGCATTTGTAAATCTGTCTGTATCTTGAGCAGTGTTTCTCCTTAGTATGGGGGCTGTGAAACCTCCCCACCCTGTCACTAGTAGTGTAAATTCAGCTGTAGGAAAGGTATACACTGTGGTATTTGTGGGTGGGGGAGATACTAGGGTGTGGAAACAGTGAATAGTTCATGGTCAGATCTAACCAGTGACCAGTTAACCTCCACTGTGATTCACCTGTTGCCCATGTTGGTGATGAGCACATCTAGTAGTTTCCACCCCACATTTGGGAGGTTACCACCTGATACAGGGCATATGAGGTGATATATTCCAGGAAGCGCTGGTCCTGGAAGTGAGTACCGGAGTACGTTTTCCAGTTAATGGTATGGTAGTTGACATCAACCAATGCCAGGGTGTGTGTTAGGACTGTCATGTTCTCCACTCTCTCCAGGTAGGT